>NC_059219.1:4531888-4791888 GCF_020615455.1 Coregonus clupeaformis
CACGGAAAACTGTTGTGTCAAGTGTGAAAAACTTTGCAGCGTTGCAGTTCTTGACACAAACCGGTGCGCCTGGCACCTACTACCATACCCCATTCAAAGGCACTTAAATATTTTGTCTTGCCCATTCACCCTCTGAATGGCACACATACACAATCCATGTCTCAATTGTCTCTAGGCTTAAAAACCCTCATTTAACCTGTCTCCTCCCCTTCATCTACACTGATTTGAAGTGGATTTAACAAGTGACATCAATAAGGGATCATAGCTTTCACCTGGATTCACCTGGGCAAGTGTTCTTAATGTTTTGTACACTCACTGTATTGCTTATATCTGTCTAGTATTTTGCTGTCTACATTAGAGGCTAGAGGTTTCTGAACTAGGCCTGGTTTTACACACTGCTATGAAAACTCTCACCTTCTAATCACACCACACTCTGTTAGAGGAGTTGATCAAACTCTCACACATGATTTGCCCAACCCACACCATGAACATACAGTACACACTTTCTCTGCGTTGCCGTGGTGACAGGCAGTGTTTAGAGAAGGATACTTATTATGTGTGAAAAGTGTGTGTACTAGGTGTGATCATGCCAGGTGGGTATTGGCTATGCTCACACATAACACCCTCGTCTTAGTGCATCCACACTCCCTTCTTCTCCCTCCCTCCTTCTCTCTCTGCACTGACATTAACTCAATCGAAAAGCCTTATTCAATCAAGCCTGCTTGTCAAAAGCATAATTCATCCTTTTTGAATAGACACTTAGTCTTTGGTCCCCACCCCACTCAGACAGAGGGAGAGATGTCTCTGCTGCTATTGTCAGCTGTCAACACTGAATGGCATTTGTGAAATTGATCTCTTTACCCTGCTTGTCCTTCCCATAGTTTGCGTCGGTATAATTGTTTTAAGCTGAAAGAATTGTGAAAGCTCTTGCTCTCTTCCTGTAGTTTGGTAGGTCACTTTTCTCAATATGCTGATCTTCTTGTAGAAGATGAAGTAAAACTGGGCGGCAGGTAGCCTTAGCAGTTAAGAGCGTTGGGCCAGCAACCGAAAGGTGGCTGGTTCGAATCCCCAAACCGACTAGATAAAAAAATCTAGCAATTAGGCACTTCACCCTAATTGCTCCTGTAAGTACTATTTCTCAATTCACTTTACCCTTAACATGGCCTCAACCCCAGTCATCCAGAACAGCCCACTCAAACAGAGTTCTGTGATCATGTGTGAGTGATGGGAACAGGAAGCGTATTGAAAGGGAGTCAGGTGTGTGTGCGTGCGTGTGCGTGCCAGAGCAAGATGAGGAAAGACAAATGCAAGTGAGGAAAAGCTAGATAGATGGAGTACGAAAGAGAGGGAGAGTAAAAGAGAGTGGAAAGAGCGTGAGCATGAAAACTTTTCCATTAGCAGGGAAGTGAGGTAATTAGATTAACATTTAATTGGCCAGCCCCTGCTGGGTGGGTACAAGATTACTGTAGGAGAAGCATCACTGACTCATACTCTACAATACAGGAATGGTTTTCTGCTGTCCACTAATCAGAAAGGGGTAAACTCATTAGGCTGGTTAGTGTCATTGGTTGTTAAGACAAGTTATCACTGCTTTGATGGTTTTATTTTGAGAGAGAGAGAGATGTAAAGTAATATGCAGTACAGGGTCATTCATCTTCTGATGAGAGGGGAGTCGTACAATGATGGAGGGTTCATATTACTAGAAATTCCATCTTTCTCACACCTGTTTCTTCCTTTACTGCTTTCTTTCTCTTTCTCTCCCTATTTCGATCTTCTCTTTTTCTCTCTTTCCCCCTTTCTCCCCTGTCTCTCTCCCCTGTCTCTCTCCCCTGTCTCTCTCCCCCTGTCTCTCTCCCCTGTCTCTCTCCCCTGTCTCTCTCCCCTGTCTCTCTCCCCTGTCCCTCTCCCCTGTCTCTCTCCCCTGTCTCTCTCCCCTGTCTCTCTCCCCCTGTCTCTCTCCCCTGTCTCTCTCCCCTGTCTCTCTCCCCTGTCTCTCTCCCCCTGTCTCTCTCCCCTGTCTCTCTCCCCTGTCTCTCTCCCCCGTCTCTCTCCCCTGTCTCTCTCCCCTGTCTCTCTCCCCTGTCTCTCTCCCCCTGTCTCTCTCCCCTGTCTCTCTCCCTGTCTCTCTCCCCTGTCTCTCTCCCCCTGTCTCTCTCCCCCTGTCTTTCTCCCCCTGTCTTTCTCCCCCTGTCTCTCTCCCCTGTCTCTCTCCCCTGTCTCTCTCTCTGACATATCACTTTGCTCTGTCTGTTTTGCTGAGGTTTGCGTGCGGCTAGGTTATTGATAAATGATGAGTGTAATCGCTTTCTCACTTCCTCGCTCTCTGCCTCTCCCTTTGTCTCTCGCTCTCTCTCTCTCCCTCTTTCCCGCCACACTCCCAACCTGCTACAAAGGCCCCTGGGAGATGTCCCATAGCCCTTAACCTTGACCTAAGGAAGTGATTGAAGCATTTAAAGCCCGGTCTGTGGGCGCGTTCCAGGCCGGCTACATTGCAGTTTCCTACTAGATCACACAACGACTGGATGAATGCAGCCCATGCTGCCATTGCTTGATGTGGGCATTGTGACTGCTATATACAGTAGTTTGTGTGCAACATGGTCAACCACTTCCATGGTCGGTCACTTCCTACTTATATCCCTGACCATTGACACGGGGGGGATTGAGTTCCCTTTTTTGTCGTTACATCATCAGCGAAGGCATACGGTATAGCAAACTCATGGAACCAACTGCTGCCTGAGAGGAACAAGTACGTGAGATGGCAGGGAAAGCCTGAGAGGAACAAGTACGGGAGCGGGCAGGGAATGCCTGAGAAGAACAAGTACGTGAGAGGGCAGGGAAAGTCTGAGAGGAACAAGTACGTGAGATGGCAGGGAAAGCCTGAGAGGAACAAGTACGGGAGCGGGCAGGGAATGCCTGAGAAGAACAAGTACGTGAGAGGGCAGGGAATGCCTGAGAGGAACAAGTACGTGAGAGGGCAGGGAAAGTCTGAGAGGAACAAGTACGGGAGCAGGCAGGGAATGCCTGAGAGGAACAAGTACGTGAGAGGGCAGGGAAAGTCTGAGAGGAACAAGTACGTGAGATGGCAGGGAAAGCCTGAGAGGAACAAGTACGGGAGCGGGCAGGGAATGCCTGAGAAGAACAAGTACGTGAGAGGGCAGGGAAAGCCTGAGAGGAACAAGTACGTGAGCGGGCAGGGAATGCCTGAGAGGAACAAGTACGTGAGAGGGCAGGGAAAACCTGAGAGGAACAAGTACGTGAGAGGGCAGGGAAAGTCTGAGAGGAACAAGTACGGGAGCAGGCAGGGAATGCCTGAGAGGAACAAGTACGTGAGAGGGCAGGGAAAGTCTGAGAGGAACAAGTACGTGAGATGGCAGGGAAAGCCTGAGAGGAACAAGTACGGGAGCGGGCAGGGAATGCCTGAGAAGAACAAGTACGTGAGAGGGCAGGGAAAGCCTGAGAGGAACAAGTACGTGAGCGGGCAGGGAATGCCTGAGAGGAACAAGTACGTGAGAGGGCAGGGAAAACCTGAGAGGAACAAGTACGTGAGAGGGCAGGGAAAACCTGAGAGGAATAAGTATGTGAGCGGGCAGGGAATGCCTGAGAGGAACAAGTACGTGAGAGGGCAGGGAAAACCTGAGAGGAACAAGTACGTGAGAGGGCAGGGAAAACCTGAGAGGAATAAGTATGTGAGCGGGCAGGGAATGCCTGAGAGGAACAAGTATGTGAGAGGGCAGGGAAAGCCTGAGAGGAACAAGTATGTGAGAGGGCAGGGAAAGACAACTCCTTACAGTGTTTGTTGGTTAATTTGCTCTATTTACTGTTCGAAATGAAGGGTCGGATCCCATTATCTATCTATCTGTCTGTCTGTCTGTCTGTCTGTCTGTCTGTCTGTCTGTCTGTCTGTCTGTCTCTCTGTCTCGCGCGTGTACATGTACGCACGTGCATGTGTGTGTCCTAGCCATCTGTTGGCCTGGCAGGGCTGGTGAGTGTGTGTGTGGGCTGGGACATATGTCAGTGGGCCAGTTCTGAAGGGTTCTACTGGGAAGGACTAACGGATGTGATTCCAGAACCAGAGGGGACTGATCTGGGAGGGATGCCATGCTGCTGACCACCCAGAATAGTCCTCTGGAGCACTGGGCTATAGCACCAAATATTCCTCTATACCAGGGATGAGAGAAGAGGAGAAAGGAAAGGAGGGATGGTGGAAAGGGAAGAAAAGAGGAGAGGAGGGAAGAGAGAGGAGTAGAGTGAAATGGACAGGAAACTAGAGGACATTTGAAATGGAAAGGAAAGAGTTGACAAGACAGTAGAGAACTGAGGAGATGAGTGGTAAAAGCTGGCGAAAAGAGATAGAGAGATTGACAGGGCGGAAGAGATGAACAGATGATAGGGAGCACGGATCAGGAGAGGAGGAGGAGGAGGAGGATGGAGGGAGCAAGGTTGTGTGCAAGGTTAAAGCAGCTGTATCACCGCCTGACAAATTGTGACAGACGTTGTACAGGCGCCCACTGCCGTCACCATGGTAACGGAGAAGCGGTTGAGCCCTTGCTCTCTTCTACACTTCTCAACTCAGCCAAGCAGAGTTAAGACATACAAGGAGGATAGGAGAAGAAGAAGAAGAAGAAGAAGAAGAAGAAGAAGAAGAAGAAGAAGAAGAAGGTTAGATGACTGAGAGTGGAAGATAGAGAGAAAAGGAGCTGACAGAGAGGATGAGATAGGGCTGCAATTTATTTATTATTGATTCCTACAGTTCACCCAAGTGTGTTGCTCTAAATCGCAAATAAAATCATAAAAATTGCAGAGAGAGAGACTCTGACTGACTGACCAACCGACCGGACGTCCCCTGAGGGGGCTGTGTTGGAATGACATACAATCAACAACCCAACCTCCCCCATCCATTCACTAGTCCACTCCACTGCCTACTGTATGGGATCCCACTGCTTACACCAGCACGGTTGAATGGGAGAGAGGGGGAGAGTGTGTGTGCTTGTGTTAATTACTGTATGATCCTATCTATGGCATAATGTCTAGCCCCCAGTGTGTGTGTGTGTGTGTGCTTCAATGCGTGTGTGTCTGCCGTATGTGTGTATGTAGGTCTGTAGTTGACAAGTGTGTGATCCTATCTGTGTGTGGCATGCAGAGTGTGGCATGTAGAGTCTGTACCGCGGTGTTTAGGCGGTTGACAGGAGAATGAGGCATGGATTGGACCGGCAACTTAATCAAGACGCTGCGACATTGTAACTGTAATTTAACGAGGGAATCAACGCCATTACTGAGGATATAGTCATTAGACCAATTAGCTTCTGTTTGTTATAATAACTACGCCGGCTATGTTCAGATTGGAAAAATACAGAGGGATTTTTTTACACTTATTAAAAATGAATAGCTTAGATGCAGAGTTGATATAAAATGAATTAACTGTGTTTAATGATGTACTCAATCGGAGTCGGCTAGAATATTTCAGAGCATCAGTCAGATATGCTCAGTAATTGAGTGTGTTGAGTGCGAACGGCAGAAATGTGACATGTAAAATGAATGCCATTTCTATATTTCCACTGCTGTTTGAAATGGGCATGCTTAAATGCACATCATGTAGTCAAACACTGTACAGTATGTGTGCTACTGCAAACAAGATGAAGGCAACGGGCGAAATGATTAAATGTGGGAATTTTAGGCTCTGGTTTTCTTATGGATGTGCTAACCGCTCACACTTTCTCTCTCCCCCCATTGCTTTCTCTCCCTCTCTCTCTTTCCCTCCCCCCTCTCACTCTCCCTGCATCTCGCCCCCCTCTCTCTGTCTCTCTGTAGAGGTTGGAGAGTAGGGAGGTGTTGGTGGGGGTGTTGTTCCTAGTCTTTCCCTTCATCCCGGCCAGTAACGTCTTCTTCAGGGTGGGCTTCGTGGTGGCAGAGAGGGTCCTCTACATGCCCAGGTGGGTCGTGTGTGTGTTTGTGTGTTATTGTAGGTAATGTGTGTGTTGTGTGTTATTGTGTGTGTTGTGTGTTATTGTAGGTAATGTGTGTGTTTTCCCACCTCTAAACCGCTCTGGGTTTGGATGGTTTTTAATTAGATAGCTGGTGTAATTATCCTGTGTGCAGTAGTGTGTAGACTAGCTTGGTTGCTCTTAATGCATGTGTGTGTGTGTGTGTGTGTGTGTGTGTGTGTGTGTGTGTGTTTTAGGACTGACCCCATTTAGTTGACTGGTCGATTGTTTGGTTGATAGGCTGTTGGTCAACCAAGTTTTTTTTAGTCGAGCAGTGGCAAATATATAAAAAATGTATGGCACACGAGACACCTGTCTGATTCACGCCTGTCTGAGTGGACTGATCCATTGCGGAGGCCGTGGGGGTGGCACACCATTATCACCAGTAGGACATTTACCGTTAATTCCCATCATTTCTAATTACAATGTTTGTTACGGTAAGTTCTGTTAATGCATTCAATATATTATTATTACAGTCTTACCATTGTCATTGTAGGAGTGGACACGTTGTTTGCAGAGTGCACAACCTAGGTTACACTTGTGAGAAAAAAGTTTATTTCATTCCATTTACGAGTTGTCAATTTATTCATTGTCTTTTGTTTGGAGCGCTCCTGTCAATCTTGAGTAAGGACACACACCTGATTACGCATAGAACTAGGCTACCTGGCCTGCGCGCAAATGTAGGCTTATAAATGTACCCATTTGGGGATCTGATACTATTTCTCACCATCACTGTGGAGCTTCTCAAAGTAACTTTTTCTTCGCCTCAAAACAGCAAGTAAACGAAGTCTGTTTTTACATCTATTGAGAATGACAATAGTTCCTCAACGTAGCCTATTTGAAAAATCTTTCCAGCTCTCTCCCTTTAGATATCCACTTGGCATGACAGGAAAAAAATATGGAATGCTCTGATCCAGTGGAAACGTCATAAAATAGGCCCACCTGATTACTTCTTATCCCTTGCGCAAATAGCCTACAGCTGTGTCTGTCCAGAGCTCACTGGCACGGGAAACTCTGAGGGCCCAGAATATTTTATACAATGTTGCAAGTTTGCTAGCAGGAGCTGCTTCGGGCCAGGGCCAGACCAAATTAATAGTTGATACAATGTTTCAAGTTCCTTGCAGACAGGCCGTGCGTAGTCAATGTGATTTATAGGATATTTATTTTTATCAGGATATTTTCTATCTACGGGCTGCAATGTTTTTATTTGTTGGCTTTATGTAGGCTATTTTTACATAATGGCAATATAATTTACTTTTAGATTTGTGTCATTTTCATTTAGCTAGAATTTTGATTACCCACATGACATTGATTTTGAGATATGAAGACTTCATTATAAATTAAATTAAACTGTTCCACGAAAATGTGCGTATGAAAATCATAACTGGCACGCAGATCAGTAGAAATGGTACGATAACTTGGCACTCCAAATGGAAAAGGTTGCCGACCGCTGGTGTAGCCTATTACCGGCAACTTCAGCAGCGTAACGGCTGCGAAGGCCAGAAACAGTGGGCAGCAGGGGGAGCAGCTTTTTTCTCTGGTTAGGCTATATTGATCTCTGGCTCCCTCTTTAGTAATTTGTATGTCATCGTTTTTAATCGCAGTGCTTAAAGCATCAGACAAGCTCAGTAGCCTACATATAATTTAGTTGATTTTATTCAAACATAGGGTGTGCCTATAAAAATACACTTAAAAAATGTAAACCAATCGATTGGTCGAAAGAACAGACGAATCTCGGGCGACCACGTTTTTTTTTTGTCAGGGACAGCCCTAGTGTGTTTATGTGGGCGAGAGTTTACAAGAGTGTGTACGAGTGAGTGATTGAACATATGGAGAGAGCATCGCACCGCACGCACACAGACACACACACACACACACACACACACACACACACACACACAAGGTTATTGTCTTTATTTTCTGCTGTGCTTCACACTTCAGTCAAGGGCCTCTCTTGTACGTCCTTGTAGTGGATCCTATAAAGTGCTCTCTCTCTCCTCTCCTCTCTCTGCTCTCTCCATCAGTCTGTTCTCTCCCGCTGCCTTGCATCACTCTAAGGGCTCTTCCTCCTTCAGTGCATTCAAGGGCTTCCCAGATAATATTTATCTATTTATTTTTCCTGATGCTGGTATCTTATAAGAAAATCATATTCTGTTTGTCTGTCAATGCTCTCTCTCTCTCTTCTTCTCCTTCTCTCTCACTCTCTCTACTTTCCATTTTCCATTTCCCTTTCACACGGCCTACCCCCATCTCTCTCTGCTAATCCGGTCCCTGTGTGTGTATATGTGTGTCTGTGTGGGTCTGTGTGTGTGCATGCGTGCTTGTTAGCGTGTGTGTGTGTGTGTGTGTGTGTGTGTGTGTGTGTGTGTGTGTGTGTGTGTGTGTAAAGGTATCCTGAAAATTACTCCATGGCCGTAGGGGCCTGGAACCCTGATCAGGCTCAGATGGGCCCTTCGGGGCCTCTGTCCTTTAAACACATGCGTGTGCACATGCATGCACGCACACACACAGACACACACATTCACTCCTGCAGGTTGAGAGTTTAGAGTGTATAGCCTGGAGGAAGCCTTGGGGAGCAGAGCTGTGTAAAATCCGCTCACTTCATCTCTCTCCACTCACTTAACCTCCTGCATGTATAATGACAGAATAAAGTGTCAACAGACGCTTCTCAAATATGTATATGATCTGCCTCAACGTATTTCCCAGTGCTGTGATAGGAGGACTAAGGGAATGAAACTGCTACTGTACTGTGGGAGAGTTGATCAAACAGAAAACATGCAACTGTTTTCCAATGTGTATGTGTTGTATCATTTCATGCAGGTATATGTACTGTACAGTACAGTATATGTCTGTTATTACAGCCTCAGTGTACTAACCAGCACAGTGGGATACTTGTCAACGAGGCAGAGGGCATGCTGGGATTGATTTAAAGTGAAGGGAACATGAGACGGTGCTAAAGAGAGATCCCTCATCTCTGCCTCGTTGACAAGTATCCCACTTGTATTACCTGTTAGGCTAATAACTAAATGTAGTCTAGACACATGGCTGTGCACAGGGTTTTTACTTACATCTAAATATAGTTTTAGGGAGGTTTATGCTCATACAATAGGTTTTTTCCTGCTATATATCCCCATTTAACCTCCTCCTACCCCCTTCCTTCCTTTTCCACTCAAATTCTTCTAATTCCCCCTCCCTCCATCCCTCGCTCGCTCCCTCGCCTCCTCCCTCTCTCCATCCCTCTAACTATTAATTCTGCTAATCTTTCCTTGCTCGGGTCTACAGGGGACTTATACTCCCTGAGTCATCTGCGTAGCTGAGCGCAGGATTAGTAGTGATTTCCATGCAGACAGGTTCCCCTTCCCAGGCTTTAATATCGCCCACGCACTGCTCGACACTCGGCCGCTAAATGAATTCCACCCCAGCCTAAGGTATTAGAGATACATCGCTAACCCGCTGCAAATGCAAAAGGCTACTGAGATTGTGTGTGACAGAGAGAAATTGCAATTATGTGAGCTTGCATTTGAGTGTGTGTGTTTGCGTGAGAGAGAGGTGTGTGATTGCAATTGTGATTGTGGCTAGAAAGACATAATGTGGATAGGTGTGGGTCTATGAGAATGTATTGGAAGAGATTGGAATCTTGTGTAATAGCACATTTCCACTAACCTTTTTCACTTTGCCGCGCCTGCAGAGAAAAGCTTTGTGTTTGCTTTTCAAATAAACATTTGCCAGGTTCTCAGTTAGCATTCTGTGTGTTGTTAATTGATTTTCTCCGATGCTGTATACCTTCCTTTTGTCTGGCTTTCTGACGAACGCGCTAGCCGAACTTTTTAACGAGGTCCCAAGCGTACTAAGGCGTCTCCGGGGAAACGGAGTTCCGCTCCGTGTGTTTTTTTGAGAGCCTTCCGCTGCCTGCAATCACACAACCTTTTTACTGCACAACAGAGCAAGAGAGAATGCTGGAACGTTATCATGGCAGGCAGGCTTGGTGTGTGTGTGTGTGTGTGTGTGTGTATCTGGCAGGGTTATACAACTGACAGAGGCGCAGGCGTTTCAGCTGAATCCAGTGGCGGTGCTTTTCAGAGAGAGGAGAATTAGCGCAGGGTAATCTCATTCATGGTAATGCTGATTCACTCAGTTTACGGTCTGCTGTCTGAGATCACCGTCACAGTGCCTGCTCACACACACACACACACCGTTAAACACTGTGTCATTCTGAGACTGCACTTCTCTCATATGTCACACACTTTGTTTCACACAGGCCTCAAGACTTATTATGCATGTGCACGCATACCACACCACACACACACACACACACACACACACACACACACACACACACACACACACACACACACAGTACCCAGATGGGAGTTGTGCAGTGTGTGTGTGCCTGCATGCAAGCGTGTGTGTGTTTGTGTGCGTATGTGTGTTTTATGTGTGTGTGTGTGTGTGTGTGCCCACCCCCCTGTGTATTATCAACCAGACCCCATGTAGTTTTCTGCTTAGTGAATTCCAGCGTGTGATGTCGAGGTCGCATCCCCACTTAGGCTGGCATTCATCCCTGTCTGCCCACCCAGGGCTCTGATTGGTGGGTTGGGCCGCGCCGTGCGCCAGGACAAATATTAGCACTGGCTAGGCCGTTAGCTCTGACAGCAGAATGTCTAGAGTATGAGTGATGGCTGCCGGGACTGTATGGGTGCTCTCTCGCTTCTCTCTCTCTCTCTCTCTCTCTCTCTCTCTCTTTCTCTTCTTTCTTTCTTTCTTTCTTTCTTTCTTTCTTTCTTTCTTTCTTTCTTTCTTTTTTTTTTTCTTTCTTTCTTCCTCTTTTTTTTTTCTACCTCTCTTCTTTTTTTTTTTCTTTCTCTCCCCCTGTATCGCTCTCTCCCCCGTCTCCCCCCGTCTGTCTATCATCGTCTCATTCTATCACACCTGTATTTTTAACACTATATTTTCTGCCTCCTTTCTGTTTTCAACCTGTTCTCACATTCTGTCTCTCTCTCTCTAAAGCTGATTTTCCTCAGTGTTACTTTCTCAGAAAATCTCCTGGTTTCATTGTGTCCACCCACTCTCCTTCCTTCTGTCTGGGTTTGTAGTGGAAACTGTGCAATGGTGTGGAAGGAATGAGAGAGCCCTGTTTGCCCTGTGCTAACACACACACACACACACACACACACACACACAGGGGTGTGAGATAGCGTTGGTGTGGGAGATGGGGTTTGTTCAGTCTTAGGTGTGTGTGTGTGTTTGGGGAGGTAGGGTATTGTAAGAGATCTAGGAAGGAAGCAGCCAAATGTTATATTTCCTGTGAAAAAACTGGGTACTGGGGGATTGGAGAGGGGGGATTCTTGGATAGACTTCTAGGACTTCTTGAACTCCTATTCTGGATAACTGAAAAGCACTTCATTTTCTTGGGTGTGTGTACATGCACATTGTTGTGTTTGTGTGACAACTGGCTGGCCTGCTTTTCTCTGTGTGTGTGTGTGTGTGTGTGTGTGTGCACGTTCATTGGTGTGTGCATGCATCATGTGTGTGTGTATGCCGTGCTGTTAAAGCCATCAGACTCCTCCCACTAAGGGAGCGGCTCATCACGCTATGTTTACCTCTCCACGGCGACCAGAGACGTCTTAACCATAAACAGGAAGTGTATGAGCGGCCAATGAGAGCTTCCTGTTCTAGAGAGGGGCTACTACGTGTGGTTTTCTTATTGAATCATGATCAGGGAAAACACTAGAGAAACACATTGGTCTCAGAGTAGTGAATGTCTTAGAGAGTAGGATAGAAAGTCTTATTAATGTGTGTACTCACTCTGCAGCACTAGGCTGGAGATGATTGAGTGAGAAATAATTGACAGACATCACTCTTTCTCTCTCTCCATCCCCTTCATTTCGGCTCCACTCCTCTGCTTTCTCTTTCTTCTCTCCTTCCCTGCACTACATCTCTCGCTTCCCCCTCTTTACTTCTACCACTTTCCCTGCCTCCCCTCCTCACTCATACCTTTCTCCACCTTCTCTCCTTCCCCCCACTCCTCTCTCCCTCATCTTCACCCTCTTCTTCTCTCTGACCCTTCTCCCCATCTTTCTTCACTCCCCTCTCCCTCTCTCTCTCCTTTACCCCCTCCCCCTCCCTCCTCCCCCAGTATGGGTTACTGTATCCTGGTGGCCCATGGCCTGGGGAGGTTGTGTTCTGTGGTGGGTCGCTGGGGCACCACGGCCCTGACCGTCTCCACGCTGCTGCTCCTCCTGCTCTTCTCCTGGAAGACCGTTCAGCAGAACCACATCTGGCTGTCCCGGGAGGCCCTCTTCAGGTCAGTGGTATGGGGTGAGAGGTGGGTGGGGTGTGTGTGTGTGTGTGTGTGTGTGTGTGTGTCAGGCCCTGATTAATGTAATGGCTTGAGTTATTCATCACCAGTAGCACATTAGAGAGGCTCGCTCTTTCCACACACATTTTCTCTCCCTCTCTCCTACCATTTACCCTTCCTCTCTCCTTCCTTCCACACTCTCTCATTTCCATGTTGTTTTACAAGCCAGATTAATGGGTGTGAATATAAAGCTGTTTATTAGAACATGGCAAGGTCAAATTACATGCTAACCATGCACACACACACACACACACATACACACGGGTGCACGCATGCACACTCCCTGACCCCATCTATATGTCCTCAGCGGACGTTATCGCTCTCCCAGACTCGGCCGCATGCTGTTTATCGATCCGTTTATCTGTCCATTCCTCTTTCTGTCTCGCTAACAGATAAGGACAGGCTGCTAAGACACCTCATTTCATCCTACCTCCATCCCTCCATCTCTCATTCTGTGCTCTATGTTCGGCAGGTGTTCAGGACGCACTAGTACCAAACACACGTTAGTTTGCAATTTCATCATGTAAAAACTGGTGCACAGGTATTTTCCAGCCCTAACGCCAGGTTAGGCAATTGACTTGTCTAACATCAGCTAGCTTGCACTGAGGTGGGAGGGGTGGCAATATTTGAGGTGTGTCCTTAAAAACAAGCCCAAAAGGGGCAATTTCATGCAGTGCAAAAGGGACGCTTTAAGACCCACCAAAAGCAGGTCTTAACTATAATGCAGTCGGTATTGGCATGGATTTTGAGAGAGGAAGCGCAGCCTATCCAGCCATGGCACAGTTCCTTTTGTGCCGGTGAATCTCGTAGTTAGAAACGATTGGTTTCCCTCCAAAACCAAGCATAGCCTCCTCTTAATCAAGGCTGGTTTAGCAGCATCTCATAGGTGTGTCTGTTCATCCTGGCCATTAGCCAAATAGCCTATGATTAAAGGGGTTTTAAATGGTCTACTGAGAGTGCTTTGAAATATTTGCGAGATTTTAGCCCTCATGCTTTTCATTATTCATAATTCACATAACTGCATAATTCATTTTGCTTGTTCGAGTAGGTTATCCATCCCCATTTTCAAAGAGCGGCCCTCGTCCGCTTACCAAAGACACGCTCCTTCAAACTATTCAGTCCTCCTATAATGCCATATCAACGGCAGATTTCTTTGAGACTCTGCCTCGCACATAGGCAACGCTACAATTGACAGAAGCCTCGTATTTCGTATAGACGTGCAAATGTTATGCGTAAATACATTTATTTTGGCCTACGTGTGCAAACAGTGCATTGGAACGAGAGAAGCGATTTATGATATCATGTTTCTGACCCCATCCTATGTAGAAATATTGTTGATGTTTTAAAAAACAGATAGCTTATTTTCCATGTCATATGATTAAAAACCAAGCCCTCCATAGGCTACCCTTGGCCTAGGCTACTAACGTAGGCTGGTTCAACGGCAATACATCGTCTTTTTTTATCCTTGCATTGCAAAGCAGCCTATCCATAAAAGGTGTTTAAATGGTCTATTTGTCAGAGTGCCTTGAATTAAAACTATACTGCACATCCTAAAACATTCACACATATGACTACATGCATACTTCATTTCATTTGTTCAAGTATCCATCCCCATCTCCAAACAGCGCCTCTCATCCGGTTACCAAAGACGCGCTTCTCCAAACATATTTCAATTATTCAGTCCTATAATGCAGTATCAACGGTAGGCCTAGGCTATATTTTGCTTATTGAGAACGTGCCTCACACAAACAATACAATTTACAGGAGCCTAGTATTTTTTATTTGAGGAGAAGTGTGATGTGGAAAAACATGTAGGCTCGTTGAAGCCAATCATAACAATGTTGACTGTCAACACTCCAAACATATTGAGCCAACACTGGATTTTCACCTCTGAAGTTTGAGCAAGTGTGTGAGCGCAAGCACACATCTGCTTCTCCTGCTTATTCCTCATCCTCTCTCTCTCTTTACAGGTCTGGCATCCAGACGTTGCCTCACAACGCCAAGGTTCACTACAACTACGCCAACTTCCTGAAAGACAGAGGGCGCCACCAGGAGGCCATCCACCACTACAAAACTGCTCTCAGGTCAGTTATAGTGTCCATAATGTCAGCGCTTCTGCTGTTTACACCACTACAAATCTGCTCTAGTGTCAGTAAGAAAGTAAAACTACAGTAATATGAGGGGGTTTAGGTATTCCATCCTGATCACCATGTCAATGGGACACAGTCCCTCCAAACCACGGTCATTCCTCGACCACAATAACACCATCAGCTTTCAACGTTCAGGGATACGGTCATTCTGCCAAAACCACAGTCTAGGTTCTCAGAGCATGTTTGGAACCTTAGGTGACCTCACTCGCTCCAGGACCTGAAAATAAAGAATTTAAGTTAGTCAAAATTACGGTTGAGGTAAGAAAACCCACTGAGAAACAGTGAGAAACCCCGTTGAGAGTTTGCGTTCATGAAACGGCTAGGTAGGTCTCAATGGAGAACAGTTCAGCCCTTCGCTCATGCACCATGTGTCCTTATTGTGTGAGTTCAGGACAAAGAGAGGAGATTTTTCTTAATATGGCATGTTGTCCCTATAATGTCTAGACTATACCTCCAGGCCTAAGTAACGAGAATTCATTAATTGAAGTATGAGACGCGTTATTGATTGTCTTTGGTTGATTGTCCGCCCACTCAATTAATTACAAAACGCTATTTTATTAAATCAGGAGGAACTCTGTTTGCTGCACATAAATTCATAAAGGCACACACATACACACACACACACACACTAGAGCGCATATTCTCAAGCATGTAATGGTCTTGTCTCAGCTCGATGCTTGCACCCCATTAATCTCAGTGAGTCACAAACACACAGCACTGTACCTAATGAAAGAGGGGATCCATTTGTTCTGCCTGTCACTGGCAATGGCTCCTATAGACCCAGAGGGCTATATATTTATCCCCCCTCCTACAGACCCAGAGGGCTATATATTTATCCCCCCTCCTACAGACCCAGAGGGCTATATATTTATCCCCCCTCCTACAGACCCAGAGGGCTATATATATATCCCCCCTCCTACAGACCCAGAGGACTATATATTTATCCCCCCTCCTACAGACACAGAGGGCTATATATATATCCCCCCTCCTACAGACCCAGAGGGCTATATATATATTTATCCCCCCTCCTACAGACCCAGAGGGCTATATATTTATCCCCCCTCCTACAGACCCAGAGGGCTATATATATATTTATCCCCTCTCCTACAGACCCAGAGGGCTATATATTTATCCCCCCTCCTACAGACCCAGAGGGCTATATATATATTTATCCCCCCTCCTACAGACCCAGATGGCTATATATTTATCCCCTCTCCTACAGACCTAGAGGGCTATATATTTTTTCCCCCTCCTACAGACCTAGAGGGCTATAAATTCCCCCCTCCTACAGACCCAGAGGGCTATATATTTTCCCCCCCTCCTACAGACCCAGAGGGCTATATATTTATCCCCCCTCCTACAGACCCAGAGGGCTATATATTTATCCCCCCTCCTACAGACCCAGAGGGCTATATATTTATCCCCCCTCCTACAGACCCAGAGGGCTATATAATTATCCTCCTCCTACAGACCCAGAGGGCTATATATTTTCCCCCCCTCCTACAGACCCAGAGGGCTATATAATTATCCCCAGTCCAGCTTTCCCTTTTTCCCGTCCCCCTACCCTCCTCCCTTCTTCTTGAGTCATAACTGATGATCCTTACTGTGCTCTGTTTATGAGTGGTTGTGCGTGTGAATGTTTGTTTGTTTCAGTCATCAGTATTTGACTGACAGGAGCAAGGAAATCGTGTGTGTCTTCTACTACTGTATCTGAGTCTCTATTCTCTCCCCATCCTCCTCCTCCCCCCCACCCACCCACCCACCCCCATCATTCTGGACAAGTGCGAGTCAATTGGGCCCTAGCTCAAAAACCCAATATTAGCATGAATTACATGAACAAGAAACACAACATTACAAATATTACCAAGATGTGAGATAATTTACTTGTTCTCTTAAATACTAGATAGCTTTGAAAAAGTGACAGGACATAGGTAGAAGGGATTGCGTGACGATTAACCTAGCAACTGCGTGACGCAGCATGACAACGTGAACGTGATTGGTCTACAGTCTGCTGGGCGAGGCATTGTACGTTACTCCATTCATTGGCCAATGACATTACCATCTCCTCATTTCTTAAAGTATTTCTGGAATAGGGTGCCTTTTTTTCAGACACTGAGAAAGTTTAACCCCCGGGCACTTTACCTCCACTTCAAATGATTTTCTTAGCTCATTTTTCTTGTTTTTCATTTAGGCTAAAGGGTGATAAAATAGAGAAGCGATGTTGTTACCCTGGAGTCGTGGGTTTTACTGCATTCATTAGAGGTTGTTTTTATTCGTTTGTTTTTCAGGTTTAAGTGTTCTGGTAATCCTGCTTAGACATTAGATTGGGTGATGGTGTGTGTCGTGATCAATAGTGTGCTTACGGCAGAGTGCGTGCCACTAAGTCCACACTGTTGTCTTTCTAGGAATTTTCACACTGAAAGGCGATGTAAACTGTGACTCATTAGCCAATGGAAAGGAGGTTGCCGTAGCATCGTTTCACCTCTTGCCCCGGTGTTGTGATGGGTGTGTCTCATAGTTATGGCACTAATAATACAAATGGATTGCAATTACTTGTCATATTTTACCCAATCCTTTCAAAAAGCACTTAATGCTCTTTAAGGGTGTTTCATGCCTTATTCGGACACTCTAGAATGATTGATTTACAGAAGCCATTTTGTGTACGATAACCGTTATCAGGATAGCAACCACTTATCCTAATGACAGTATCATGGGTGTCATGTCGTCTTCTTGTAGTGGTATGGGGTCATCTAAAGATACATGAGAAGGGTCACATGTCCCCAAAGTGCTAAATTGCTTCCTATCATCATCACTAATTTCAAGGACCAGACCAATCCAGCCCTTTCAACAATTAGCGGTCATCACAAAATGTGATGGAGGAAGAATGTTTTCTTACAGATTGGAACTTAAAGATACTCTTCTGTTTTTCCTTCTCCTCTCCTCCCTTCTTCCTCCTCCCTTCCCCCTCCTCTACCCTCTCCAGGTTGTACCCTCGCCATGCCAGTGCCATGAACAACCTGGGTACTCTGACACGCCACCCAGAGGATGCTGAGCACTACTACAGAACAGCCCTGGACACCAACCCCCAGCACAACAGAGCCCTGTTCAACCTGGGAAACCTGCTTAAGTAGGATACATGCACATACACACACATGTATGCATTCATGCATGTGAACAGACATGCATACACACACACACACACACACACACATAGTGCATGCACTCAGAGATCTCAGCACAATGCTGGCACCACATTCATTTGTACACACAGATGCACGAACACACACACACTTTCCCTGCAGCTCACATACAGTGAGGGAAAAAAAGTATTTGATCCCCTGCTGATTTTGTACGTTTGCCCACTGACAAAGAAATTATCAGTCTATAATTTTAATGGTAGGTTTATTTGAACAGTGAGAGACAGAATAACAACAAAAAAATCCAGAAAAACGCATGGCAAAAACATTATAAATTGATTTGCATTTAAATGTATTTGACCCCCTCTCAATCAGAAAGATTTCTGGCTCCCAGGTGTCTTTTATACAGGTAACGAGCTGAGATTAGGAGTACACTCTTAAAAGGAGTGCTCCTAATCTCAATTTGTTACCTGTATAAAAGACACCTGTCCACAGAAGCAATCAATCAATCAGATTCCAAACACTCCACCATGGCCAAGACCAAAGAGCTCTCCAAGGATGTCAGGGACAAGATTGTAGACCTACACAAGGCTGGAATGGGCTACAAGACCATCGCCAAGCAGCTTGGTGAGAAGGTGACAACAGTTGGTGCGATTATTCGCAAATGGTAGAAACACAAAAGCACTGTCAATCTCCCTCGGCCTGGGGCTCCATGCAAGATCTCACCTCGTGGAGTTGTAATGATCATGAGAACGTTGAGGAATCAGCCCAGAACTACACGGGAGGATCTTGTCAATGTTCTCAAGGCAGCTGGGACAATAGTCACCAAGAAAACAATTGGTAACACACTACGCCGTGAAGGACTGTAATCCTGCAGCGCCCGCAAGGTCCCCCTGCTCTGAAGTTTGCCAATGAACATCAGAATGATTCAGAGGAGAACTCTTTGGCATCAACTCAACTCGCCGTGTTTGGAGGAGGAGGAATGCTGCCTATGACCCCAAGAACACCATCCCAACCGTCAAACATGGAGGTGGAAACATTATGCTTTGGGGGTGTTTTTCTGCTAAGGTGACAAGACAACTTCACAGCATCAAAGGGACGATGGACGGGGCCATGTACCATCAGAACTTGGGTGAGAACCATCTTTCCTCAGCCAGGGCATTGAAAATGGGTCGTGGATGGGTATACCAGCATGACAATGACCCAAAACACACGGCCAAGGCAACAAAGGAGTGGCTCAAGAAGAAGCACATTAAGGTCCTGGAGTGGCTTAGCCAGTCTCCAGACCTTAATCCCATAGAAAATCTGTGGAGGGAGCTGAAGGTTCGAGTTGCCAAACGTCAGCCTCGAAACCTTAATGACTTGGAGAAGAGGAGTGGAACAAAATCCCTCCTGAGATGTGTGCAAACCTGGTGGCCAACTACAAGAAACGTCTGACCTATGTGATTGTCAACAAGGGTTTTGCCACCAAGTACAAAGTAATGTTTTGCAGAGGGGTCAAATACTTATTTCCCTCACTAAAATGCAAATCAATTTATAACATTTTTGACATGCGTTTTTCAGGATTTTTTTGTTGTTATTCTGTCTCTCACTGTTCAAATAAACATACAATTAAAATTATAGACTGATCATGTCTTTGTCAGTGGCCAAACGTACAAAATCAGCAGGGGATCAAATACTTTTTTCCCTCACTGTAACGAGTGACACACAGCGCCCTACCTGAGGATGAATGGCTTACATTAGCGGAATGCTCTGTCTGTTCTCTCACACAGTCATAGCACTGAGGGGAAATAGTTTGGACACGCAGTGGCGAGACGTTCTGCTAGTTGTTCATTAGGGCTGTGGCTGTGTGTCACATCATCGATACTGCTCTACTCTGCTCATCCCTGTCACTCTGGCAGGAGGCTGATTGGACAAATATTTGTTTAACACAGAGATAAACAGAGCACTCATGAAATCACTGGGTTGACACAAAGAGGAGGGTCTGAGGGGGGCTCGTTAGATAAACAAAACACTTTCATACAGACACACACAGACATACGCGCACACACCGGCTCGGATACGCCAGGACAGCAGACTTGGCGGTTAGTTGGGACAGTGGGAGATAGATGTATTCTGTTACTGTTTGTTTACTGTCTGCATGATAGCCCCCACCTCCTCTATTCTCATTGATGGGAGTGTAAAGTGTTTGTAGTACACACACACACACACACACACAGCAGCATTCCTGCTAGCTCTAATGGAGAAACACAAATCAACTTCATTATTGCGCTACAGATCCATCAGGTCTATATTTTCAATTACGACCTGTGAACATACAGCCTCAGGCCTAGAGACAGACCCAACATCGATTCCCATTACTCCTGCTGGACCTAGCACCGTTTCCAGGTCATCTACTGTATTGATACACAGCGGGGGGTTGTGTGTGTGTGTCAGCAGAAAACGGACACAACATAGCCATATGATGATGTTGACGATGATTATGTTATTTCAGGTCCCAAGGGAAGAAGGAAGAGGCAGAGGCTCTGTTGAGAGACTCCATTCGGTTCGGTACACACTTCGCTGACGCCTACTCCAGTCTAGCATCACTTTATGCAGAGCAGGTAACACACACGTACATGCACACACACACACACACACACACACACACACACACACACACACACACACACACACACACACACACACACACACACATGCTTTGCAGGTAATACACATGGTTGGTCTATGCACTGGTTGCATACACACACACAAAAATACACACATTCTCTCACGCACATACTTAGTATGCACTCACTCACACACTTCTGTAAGAGCATGTTAGGCAATGTGAGTTCTGCTATCTCTACCATTCCCATTCCCCCCTTTCCATGGATTCAGAATTCAATTAAAATTTGCTGTAGATCGTTAATCTTGCTCCCGGGAACTCCAGTCAGTGCGCCATTTATTTTGGCTTGTTCAATTAAACACACTCACTGACTCCCTAACCTTCTATTACCGCAGGCTCTCTATAACCTTATCTCAGCATAGCCACAATTTCACACATGACATCAGCTCATATTCAATAATTCAATATAACCATTTTATTGATATCATATTCTTTTTTTTATAGAAGCGGTTTGCGGAGGCCAATGACATCTATCTGCAAGGCATAGAGAGCTGCCCAGACAGCTCGGACCTGCATAATAACTACGGAGTGTTTCTGGTTGATACCGGTGAGTTCAGTAGGGTGGATAGGAGAGGAGAGTGTTGATCTGTTTGCAAATAAAGTTTTAGCTTACCACTCTCTCTCTCTCTCTCTCTCTCTCTCTCTCTCTCTCTCTCTCTCTCTCTCTCTCTCTCTCTCTCTCTCTCTCTCTCTCTCTCTCTCTCTCTCTCTCTCTCTCTCTCTCTCTCTCTGTCTCTCTCTGTCTCTCTCGCGCTCTCTCTCTCTCTCTCTCTCTCTCTCTCGCTCTCTCTCTCTGTGTCTCTGTCTCTGTCTCTGTCTCTCTCACTCTTCTCTCATTAGGAGAAGGGGCGCTGGCGGCAGCCCACTACCAGCATGCCGTGCGTCTCAAGCCGGCGCACTACGTCGCAATGGTGAACTTGGGCCGCCTCCTTCGCTCCTCCAATGAGAACAAAGAGGCGGAGTCTTGGTACAAAAAGTGAGTTAAGAGGTTTTGGGAATATGGAAGAGATTCAGAGGTCGAACGAGAGCAACACTAGCCATGTGCCCATTGTCCAGAGAAGAGAGTCATGGGTGGCGCTATCCTGTTTGACCTTGTATGAGGTCTTGTTGACCTTCCATTGACTCCTCCTTGACCTTTGACCCCAGGGCCCTGCTGGTGACAAGGAAGGTGGACATCCTGACGCCACTAGGGGCGCTGTACTACAACACAGGACGCTATGAGGAGGCTCTGCAGGTGTACCGCGAGGCGGCTACGCTACAGCCAGACAGCACCGATATCTGGCTGGCTCTGGTGAGTCACAACACACACACGGGCATGCATGCAGGCACGCACACAGACGCAGGCACACACACATGCACACATGCAGGCACACACACACCACATGCTGTAGTCATACCAGGACAGCACCAATAGATGTCTGGCCCTGAATTGCACTCTCCCTTTCTCCCTCTCCCTCCCTCTCCCTCCCTCTCTCTCCCCCTCCCTCCTTCCCTCCCTCCCTCTCTCTACTTAGGCACAAGTGTTAGCCATGGCGGGCCGCTCTAAAGAGGCAGAGAAGATGACTCTGGGCATCATATCTAAGCAGGGGAGCTGCATCGAGTGTTACCGCCTACTGTCTGCCATCCACAGCAAACGAGGCAACTACACAGAGGTGTGTGTGTTTGCGTGTGCGTGCATGCATGCACGTGTGTTGTTGGGGCTGTGGTGTCTGCATTTGAAAGAAGGAACGGGACTGAGAAAGAATAAGAGGAATAGCGAGAGGGATGGGTGAAGGACAGAGACAGTCAAGAAAAACAGAACAAACCGTATCACCTCAGGGTCAGCAACAGTGATCACCGCGGAAACAACGGTTGCCATGGAAACCATCACATCTAGATTCTGTCACCTCCGAGTCTCACAGGATCACATCCCCATCTGTTCACACTGATCCTCCATCCTTCACTTCATTCACTTTATCTCTCCATCCTGATTACATTCTCCTCCTTCTCCTCCACCATCCCTTGTTCCATCCCTACGTCTCTGGGGGCTCATCTGTAGACACACTAACAGAATGGATGTAATCTCTGTGGGTGTGTCCCAAATGGCACCTTAATCCCTGTGTAGTGCACTACGTATATGGAATAGCGTGCCATTTGAGACTTAGCCTCGCTGCTAAAAATAGTATTTCCTTCCTAAAATAACACAGAGGTGGTGTGGGGGGCTGACTAGAGCAGCAAACTTTTTTGTGCCAGGGACCGGCAAGGTATGGCCTTTTTCCTCTGGGGACCGCTTGGATATAAAGAATATTGACAATCGCTTTTTTATACAGAACACCAATTTTTCGATGCATTTTCTCTATTATATTTACTACCCTAACACCAGTGGAGGCTGCTGAGGGGAGAACGGCTCATAATAATGGCTGGAATGGAGCAAATGGAATGGCATCAAACACCTGGAAACCATGTTTGATGTATTTGATACCATTCCACTGATTCCACTCCAGTCATTACCACAAGCCCGTTCTCCCCAATTAAGGTGCCACCAACCGCCGGTGCCTAACACATAGAATTTGTTTAGGATAGTAATAACATAGTCCATCAAGCTATTTGATTCTCTATTTTAGGACACCTGGTAGTATCATCAAAAAAATCATATATATATATATTGATGAAAATGTTGAATTTGGCCTTACTGCCATTATCTCAATAAACATAATTACACACAAAGATATGCCAAATCAGGGAGGCCACACTTCAATCTGAAAGATTTATGGTATGTAGTCACTAAAATGCTTGAGAAAGGTATTGGGAAGAAGATCTGCATTGCTTTCAAATGCGATTTTGTCACAGTCCGTTCTAACGTGTCCTGCGCCGCTTGTGAGCGCCGTAGAGGGAAACAGCAGGCACGTCCGCCTTCCTGAGAGTCATGGCTTTCGGTGATAGGGTCATAATAGCTAATAGCTCCAACCGTTCAAAAGTTAGAGCCGAACTTGTAGTGGGGAAAAGGAAAGTGCTCTGTTTGTCACAACTGCATTTATCGGAGATCGGAGGTTACTTGCGTAACCATGGTGCTATGAACTAAGCGCCACATTTAGTAGATTGAGACGAATCCAGTGCAATCAGTAGGGCTTTTTCAGGCATTCCTCCATGGACTGGAGCCGGTCCTCGGACCTGGGTTTGAGAAAGGCTGGCCAAGAGGACGTTTATTTTCTCTCAGCCTCTCAGACAGAAGACAGAGTGAATATTACACCGTCCTCCCTATGGAAAGTCTTGGTGTGTTTTTGTCTAGTGTCTATAATAATAATAATAATAATATGCCATTTAGCAGACACTTTTATCCAAAGCGACTTAGTCTACAAAGTCTACATACTAACTCACCAGGGATACTGCTACGCTTCCAGATATTACTACGCTTCCAGATCTCTCGATATCCCCTTAATGGGGGTTCTATACATGCTTTTTTCCCTCTCTCTCTGTCAAAGGGAAGGGAAAATAGAAGCTATTGATGATATTTCTGTCATCTAAAGGATGAGACTTCTCTCTCCCAGAGGCAAAAGTAAATTACATTAAATGCCTCTCTCTTCCTTGTCCTTTTTTATCCCCTTCAGACTCTCTCTCTCTCTCTCTCTCTCTCTCTCTCTCTCTCTTTAAATCTCTCTCTCTCTCTCTCTTTAAATCTCTCTGACTGCCTTTCCTATGCTCATCAGCCAGTGAATGAGAGCCCGGCAGTAAACGACTAGTCTGTCTCGTTCTCTCTCCCTCTCTCTCTCAGCAGCACCACAGAACACTGTCATGGTGAATTTCCACTGAGGATTGACCCTGGTGTTTTACCAAAAAGCCTCAGACTTTTGTGTTTCCAGCTCCATGGCCCGGCACCTGGGACTCACTGGACCATGGACCTGCTCTGACTTGAGGCCAAGGCAAGGCCACTGGGGCTTTTAGGTTGAAATGACATAGCAATGGCTAACTGTGAACATGGGTTCACCTTCTCACAAAGCAACTGTTTTGATTATGCAGAGGTTGTTGATTCTTCTCTTCACAAGTCCTCACTCTCAGCCCTAACTATGGAAGTATATCCCTAGCTATGGAAGGGTGTATACTCTAGTGTAACACTGGTGTTACAGTCGAAAACAGCATTAATGTCATGGTTGCGCTTCACTCATTAAAACTCTCTAAAACTGGCTCGACACGCGTCTCATCAGGATCACAGTGTGTGTGTGTGTAAACCTCTGTCTGTAAATGTGTACTAATTCTCTCCTCTCTTCCTCCAGGCTCTGGATGCTCTAGACAAGGCCCTACAGCAGAACCCCGTAGACATGTCTGTCAGGGCAGAGCTTCACTTCTCCAAGGGCAACCAGCTCAGAGAGATGAACCAGCTGGACAGAGCCTTCGAGGTACAGGAGTCTCCACACACACACACACACACACACACACACACACACACACACACACACACACACACACACACTCCTTACTCTGCATACTTTCTGCATACTGCTCTCTCTTCTCCCTCCAGACTCCCTCTCTCCTCATCCACTAACATTTCAACCTCTCCAACCTCCACCTAATTAAATTTGTCTCCTGCTTGATGCCCTCCTCTCTCTCCCTCCTCAACATTACACCCTCCTCTCTCTCCCTCCTCACCATCATACCCCTCTCTCTCCCTCCTCACCATCAGACCCCTCTCTCTCCCTCCTCACCATCAGACCCCTCTCTCTCCATCCTCACCATCAGACCCCTCTCTTTCCCTCCTCACCATCAGACCTCACTCTCCCTCCTCACCATCAGACCTCTCTCTCTCCCTCCTCACCATCAGACCTCTCTCTCCCTCCTCACCATCAGACCTCTCTCTCCCTCCTCACCATCAGACCTCTCTCTCCCTCCTCACCATCAGACCCCTCTCTCTCCCTCCTCACCATCAGACCTCTCTCTCCCTCCTCACCATCAGACCCCTCTCTCTCCCTCCTCACCTTTAGACCTCTCTCTCCCTCCTCACCATCAGACCTCTCTCTCTCCCTCCTCACCATCAGACCTCTCTCTCCCTCCTCACCATCAGACCTCTCTCTCCCTCCTCACCATCAGACCTCTCTCTCCCTCCTCACCATCAGACCTCTCTCTCCCTCCTCACCATCAGACCTCTCTCTCTCCCTCCTCACCATCAGACCTCTCTCTCCCTCCTCACCATCAGACCTCTCTCTCTCCCTCCTCACCATCAGACCTCTCTCTCCCTTTCCCTTCTCTTTTCTTTTCTCCTTTCTCCTCGGGGAATAACTTTAGAAGCTCCTATCACCTCAAACTGTACCTCTTACAAAACGAGACCACTAATTGACTCGTATATCCCAACCTCCCCAAAAGCAACTATGAATAAAGAACATCACTTAATTTGAGGCATATTCCCTAAAAACAACCAGATTTGCATCTCCTGCATGAAGTATATTATCTGCAGGGGTTTCAAAAGCGCCAGATTCTTTTTTTCTCCTGTTCAAGCAGACACACTTGAGAGAGAGAGAAGAGATACAAAGTCTGCAAATAAAATCACATCAAACAGCGTTCCAGGCCTTTCGCTGCCTTGATCTCCACCCCATCTCTCCCCGGGAAAATACGCTGATACTGTCACTAAATTAACACCATATCTCCTCCGCTATCTGCATCAACAAATAAGCCCATTTTCCCCCAACCACACTTCTCACAAGAGAGAGTGTGTGGCCTAAGATAAACTTAATTCTCTTCCCTCTGTCTTTCTTTCAATGTTTCCTCTTGTGCCCATCTCTCTCTGCTGATACAGCAGGTCTCTCTTTCCACTCACTCGTGATCTCTCGCTCTCTCTCTCTTTACTTACAGAGCAAGTCTCTCCGTTTTTCCACTCCCTCTCTCGCTCTCCCTTTCCACTCTCTCACTCCCTTTCTCTCCCTCCATCTCTCCCTCTTTCTTCAGAGTTCAGGTAGTCAACAAAGGACTGCTATGTTGAACAGTTTATTCTCAGGGTTTCCTTCTGAGATAAACTCAGCTCTCTCAGATAAACTGGCTCTCTCAGCAGGGCTTGGCTGGGCGCCAGGGCTCCAGCTCTTGTTTGGGTGTTGTTCCCCTTCTAAGAAAAGGCACAAAAGGCCAATTGAGATAATGCGGGCGTCGGGTGTGGTGGTTGACAATATTGAAGCGGATCCATTGTCTGCTTGCTGTATTTTGATAGCAAGCTCTATGGTTTCAGGATGTTTGGTATTCAAAGACATAAAACATGTTGAGTTGATTAAAGTTGATTAAAGTTTCAGTAATCTTTGTGGCATTTACCCCTGTGTCACTTTTATTCCGATTGAGGCATCAGTCTTAACCCAATCAACTTTGAATGCACTTTGGATGAAAATGTTTGTTTTTCTAATTGTGTATCTGTCGGGGCTTGGAATCCAGCACAGTAAGGGCAACACATTTTCATTCTAGTTTTGTTGCCAGTGACTTGATTGAGTAATTTTGACCATTCTCTTTAGATGGACATACCCAGACTGAAAACATATTCACTTTATAGTCGGAGCGTAAGAACCCTACTGTCATCTAGTGATCGTTGGTTGTAACTACTTTATATGAATGTATGCGTGTTCTTCATTACAGAGCTACAAGCTGGCAGTGGAACTAAAACCTGACCAATCGCAGGCTTGGATGAACATGGGAGGAATTCAACATATCAAGGTACTATGACTACACAGTAGAGTTCGTTTGCATAAGTCAAAAGCCATTCACAAGCCATCAAGTCTTTGTTTATACCGGAATTGCATATCAAGCATTATGGCAAAGGATGAGAGCTGATAAATGTCTGTATTTTGATCCACTGCAGGGAGACTATGCAGCAGCCAGGCAGTACTACCAGAGGGCCCTGATCCTAACCCCTGGCTCCAAGCTGCTGAAGGAGAACCTGGCCAAACTGGAGCGGCTGGAGAGGAGGCTGACCGGGCCCTAGACTAACCCAGAGACACAGCACTATCCTGGGCATGAGTTGGGGACCAAGGACCCTGGATGCCCCAACAGTAGGGTTAAAAAAAGACCTGGTTTTAAAGTCAACCTACCTGGTTGATGATGTGAGATTATGGTGAACACGACAGGGGTGCAGGGTATGGAAGCAGACTGTGGGTGATGGAGCTTCCAGAGGAGCGTGAGGCTGGTTAAGCCTGTGATGGGAGTCACATTCTGGGGAAGCAGATGGAGAGAGGACCCTAAGGAGTGGAGATGGAGATTCAGTCAGCAGCACTTCAAACTGGAGCGGACTGGATCAGCCCTCTGGACCTCTTTAAGACAGTACCACGAGCTCCACACATCGCCCAGCCTGAAAAAGCTTCAAACAAACTGATCTGCTTTTTAAAATGTTTTGTTTTATTTGCTTTCGTATTTAATTTCATGTTAAATCCTGTTTTAGTGATCACTACCCTACTCTCCTCTGCTTATGAGCTAAACCCATGTTGAGATTTTGAAATGTATTGGGTGTCATGTTCACATTAAAAGCTCCAACAATATCATTCTAGCTGGGAGACAAATGACATTTTGCCAACATGAAGGATAGTTTGCTGAAGTCACTGTGGATCCATGCTTAGGTTTGGGCTTGCCTCCACTCAATTGTGGCCCCTGGAACCCCTTAGCCTGAGCTTGTCTGGGATACATAAGCCCTGTAATAAGACAACAAGGTAGCAGTGTGCTCCATGAACACATTGACAACATGTGCTTTTAACCTCAAGCTATGGCAGAGCCTCTGAGAAGCAAGCAACTTCTGGTCTATGTAGCCTTCTACAAGTACAAGTAAGCTAGTGTCCTGCAGCTAACTGACCCTCTGATCCACTCAACATTTCTGATGCTGTGTATTATTTGTTGCTGTTGATGTTGCTATGATGATTGTGAATGAATATTTTATGTGGAATGTACAATGGGATAAAGATGAACTGACTAGTGCAATGACAGATTGATTTGCACCATAAAAATAAATATATGTTTTATTAACTGGTGTCGGCTCTGAGTGCTGTGAGGTGTCTGAGAAATAGAAGTTGCCCTATTATTGTGAATGAGAGAAAGTCATATGAAATGGGTCTATACTGCCCTCATCTGGCCTAGTGGGTACATTACATGTTAAGGAATCTAATTAGGTGTTGATAGTGGCAGGTGCAGTGTGGGAGAGCTGATGAGCGCTTGAAAGTAGAAAGGCACATTGTCAAGTGTCTTTGTGGCATTTACCCCTGTGTCACTTTTATTCCGATTGGGGCATCAGGCTTAACCCAATCAACTTTTCAATGCACTTTGGATGAAAATGTTTGTTTTTCTAATTGTGTATCTGTCTCTGTTGGGGCTTGGAATCCAGCACGGTAAGGGCAACACATTGATTTTCATTTTAGTTTTGTTCCAAGTGACTTGATTGAGTAAATATTGAAGATTTTGTGATTTTTGCCATTCTCTTTAGATGTACAAAACCAGACTGAAATTGTACAGAATCTTGGAAACGGTGCATTGAACGGAACAGAAGATGAAAATGCAACCCTCACCAGTGGATTTCAATTTGATGGTATGGAAGAAAACGTTTAACAGTGAATCATAAAACAATCGAGGTGAGGGCGTTGGAAATACTTTTTGGCGGTTGATCTGCCTTTGTTCTGTGGGTGGCACTGTGCTCTTTTTAAAGGATGGGTCCCAATCTCTAAAGGCCCTAGGATCCATTGGAACAGGGGTGGTCTGCCTGTCACTGGGACGACAACCCAACATGGGGTGGGGGGGAGGTTTTAGCGGGTGAAATAGTGAAGGACAATTGGAGGTTTACTTATTGGCAATGCAAATATCATGGTACAGCTATATGGACACTCAATGATTATGGTACCTTTTAATGGGAAGTTTACAAACATATTATGATAAATAGAATTTAAACTTGTATCTCATTATGGTGAAACGCATATAGCCAGTTATAATTGTAATGGCTTAGCAGATCTATTGTTTAAAGGAAACAAATTCAACAATTTTAGATGAAGTTGTGTGGAAAAGGGACTGGGGGGGAATATACTTCTCACATGGGCAAAGAAACTCAAAAGGGGTGATGAGATTAATTAACAATTTTCATCCGAATGTGCAAATTGTCCAAACAGATCCGCAAATTAGATGGATTATTTTAAATATGTTATTGGACCATAAACGAATTTGGCTCATTAATCTATATGGTCGAAATAATGATGATCCACGCTAATTTGAAAAATATATATAATTAATCAAGCCTACAAGCAATACAATACTCTATTATTATGGTGGGAGATTATAATACGGTTTTAAATACCTCAATGGACCGTAAAATAAATCCCACTACAAACTATCACCCTCATGCACTTAAGGAAATCACGAATATCATCGCTATATTAGAACTAGAGGATATATGGAGGCTTAAATATCCTGAGCTAGTGAGATATACATGTCGGAGGCTCAATCAAGCGAGTCGGCTTGACTACTTTCTTATGTCATTCTTGCTGGCACCAAAATATAAAGTGTTGATAGGGGACAGAATGCGGTCGGACCATCAAATAATTGGCATATACATTACTCTTATAGAATTTCCACGTGGGCGAGGATATTGGAAATGTAATCAAGGCCTATTGGATGATAACTTGTTTTTAACCAGGACATAATCATTTATAACTTACTTTTTCCGACATAACATAGATACATCAGATCCTCTTATTGTATGGGATACATTTAAATGTGCCTTTTAGAGGCCATGCAATTCAGTACTCATCTTGAAAACAAATGCAATTTAGGTCAAAAGAGTTCGTATTAACAAAGGAAATAGGACTAACAGTACAGATAAATGGCAATAAAAACTGTAACAGAGGCACAGAATAAGTTAGAGGAAAAAATAAATGGAGGAACTTATTCAATAAAGATCAAGTGTAATATATATTTTTTAATAAAGCGAACTGGATGGAATATGGGGGAAAATGCACTAAATTATTTTGTAATCTTCAACATAGAAATGCTACCAAAAATAATTTACTAAAACTTGTTACAAATGAGTCACCCACGATTCAGGAAATTATATTTTGAAAGAGGAAGCAAAGTACTTTATGCATATGTTTTCGTTTCAGTCTCCTCCATCTCCACTAACCGAAGTTAGATGTATGGATTTTTTTCTATAATAATGTAAAATGAATAGCTGTACAGAAAGACCCATGTGAAGGCCAAATTACAGAGGAGGAACTTCTTGATGCAATTAAAGCCTTTAAGTCCGGGAAAACTCCAGGGCAGGATGGCATACATGTTGAGATATACCAAACCTTTTTTGATGTACTCAGAGGACACTTATTAGCATGTTTTAGCCACTCCTATTAAAAATGGTAGATTATCATACTCAACAAGGTCTGATTTCATTATTACTGAAACAAGACACAAGTGGTAAATATAAAAGTCCATTTAAAGAAAATGGAGGCCCCTCACACTTCAGTGTTGTGATGCAAAATGCCTAGCACATAGAATTAAAAAGGTATTGTCGGATATTATTCATCCTAATCAGACAGGTTTTTTTTACATGGACTATACATTGGAGATAATACACTGCTCAAAAAAATAAAGGGAACACTTAAACAACACAATGTAACTCCAAGTCAATCACACTTCTGTGAAATCAAACTGTCCACTTAGGAAGCAACACTGATTGACAATACATTTCACATGCTGTTGTGCAAATGGAATAGACAACAGGTGGAAATTATAGGCAATTAGCAAGACACCCCCAATAAAGGACTTGTTCTGCAGGTGGTGACCACAGACCACTTCTCAGTTCCTATGCTTCCTGGCTGATGTTTTGGTCACTTTTGAATGCTGGCAGTGCTTTCACTCTAGTGGTAGCATGAAACGGAGTCTACAACCCACACAAGTGGCTCAGGTAGTGCAGCTCATCCAGGATGGTACATCAATGCGAGCTGTGGCAAAAAGGTTTGCTGTGTCTGTCAGCGACGTGTCCAGAGCATGGAGGCGCTACCAGGAGACAGGCCAGTACATCAGGAGACATGGAGGAGGCCGTAGGAGGGCAACAACCCAGCAGCAGGACCGCTACCTCCGCCTTTGTGCAAGGAGGAGCAGGAGGAGCACTGCCAGAGCCCTGCAAAATGACCTCCAGCAGGCCACACTTTCTTTACATTTTAGTCATTTAGCAGACGCTCTTATCCAGAGCAACTTACAGTTAGTGAGTGCATACATTATTATTATTTTTTTATTTAAAAAATTATACTGGCCCCCCATGGGAAACGAACCCACAACCCTGGCATTGCAAACGCCATGCTCTACCAACTGAGCTACATCCCTGCCGGCCATTCCCTCCCCTACCCTGGACGACGCTGGGCCAATTGTGCGCCGCCCCAAATGTGCATGTGTCTGCTCAAACGGTCAGAAACAGACTCCATGAGGGTGGTATGAGGGCCCGACGTCCACAGGTGGGGGTTGTGCTTACAGCCCAACACCGTGCAGGACGTTTGGCATTTGCCAGAGAACACCAAGATTGGCAAATTCGCCACTGGCGCCCTGTGCTCTTCACCGATGAAAGCAGGTTCACACTGAACACGTGACAGACGTGACAGAGTCTGGAGACGCCGTGGAGAACGTTCTGCTGCCTGCAACATCCTCCAGCATGACCGGTTTGGCGGTGGGTCAGTCATGGTGTGGGGTGGCATTTCTTTGGGGGGCCGCACAGCCCTCCATGTGCTCACCAGAGGTAGCCTGACTGCCATTAGGTACCAAGATGAGATCCTCAGACCCCTTGTGAGACCATATGCTGGTGCGGTTGGCCCTGGGTTCCTCCTAATGCAAGACAATGCTAGACCTCATGTGGCTGGAGTGTGTCAGCAGTTCCTGCAAGAGGAAGGCATTGATGCTATGGACTGGCCTGCCCATTCCCCAGACCTGAATCCAATTGAGCACATCTGGGACATCATGTCTCGCTCCATCCACCAACGCCACGTTACGCCACGTTGCACCACAGACTGTCCAGGAGTTGGCGGATGCTTTAGTCCAGGTCTGGGAGGAGATCCCTCAGGAGACCATCCGCCACCTCATCAGGAGCATGCCCAGGCGTTGTAGGGAGGTCATACAGGCACGTGGAGGCCACACACACTACTGAGCCTCATTTTGACTTTTTTTAAGGACATTACATCAAAGTTGGATCAGCCTGTAGTGTGGTTTTCCACTTTAATGTTGAGTGTGACTCCAAATCCAGACCTCCATGGGTTGATAAATTTGATTTCCATTGATAATGTTTGTGTGATTTTGTTGTCAGCACATTCAACTATGTAAAGAAAAAAGTATTTAATAAGATTATTTCATTCATTCAGATCTAGGATGTGTTATTTTAGTGTTCCCTTAATTTTTTTGAGCAGTGTATAAGACAAGGACTGGAAACAATAGAACACTATGAAAAATCAGGGAAACCAGGCCTAGTATTCATAGCTGACTTTGAAAAGGTTTTTGATAAAGTAGGAATGGAATTTATATATAAATGGCTGGAATATTTCAATTTTGGAGAATCTCTTATACAATGGGTTAAAGTTCTGTATAGTAACCCTAGGTGTAAAATAGTAAATAATGGCTACTTCTCAGAAAGTATTAAACTGTCGGAGTAAAATACATTTTTCCACTGTCGGCATATCTATTTATGGCCATCGAAATGTTAGCTATTAAAATCAGATCCAACAATAATATCAAGGGGCTAGAAATCAAGGGCTTAAAAACAAAGGTGTCATTGTACTTTGATGATTAATCTATTCTTTTAAATCAACAATTTGGATCCCTCCACAGCCTCATATAGGATCTAGATAATTGTTCTAACCTCTCTGAATTACAACCAAATTATGGTAAGTGTACTTACTATATTACGTATTGGATCAGTAAAAAATACAACTTTTACATTACTGTGTAGTTTACCAATAAAATGGTCTGAATGGTGATGTGGACATACTCGGTATTCATATCCCGAAATAAATAAATGATCTCGCTACAATACATTTTAATAGAAAGTTAGCAAAAACAGATAAGATCATGATACCATGGAAAGGAAAATATCTACAGTACCAGTCAAAAGTTTGGACACACCTACTCATTCCAGGGCTTTCTTTATTTTTACTATCTTCTACATTGTAGAATAATAGTGAAGACATCAAAACTATGAAATAATACACATGGAATCATGTAGTAACCAAAAAAGTGTTAAACAAATCAAAATATATTTTAGATTTGAGATTCTTCAAAGTAGCCACCCTTTGCCTTGATGACAGCTTTGCACACTCTTGGCATTCTCTCAACCAGCTTCATGAGGTAGTCACCTGAAATGCACTTTTAACAGGTGTGCGTTGTTAAAAATGAAATGTCTTTCCTTCTTAATGCGTTTGAGCCAATCAGTTGTGTTGTGACAAGGTAGGGGTGGTATACAGAAGATGGCCCTATTTGGTAAAATACCAAGTCCATATTATGGCAAGAACAGCTCAAATAAGCAAAGAGAAAGGACAGTCCATCATTACTTTAAGACATAATGGTCAGTCAATCCAGAACATTTCAAGAACTTTGAAAGTTTATTCAAGTGCAGTCACAAACATCATCAAGCGCTATGATGAAACTGGCTATCATGAGGACCGCCACAGGAAAGGAAGACCCAGAGGTTCCTCTGCTGCAGAGGATAAGTTCCTTAGAGTTAACTGCACCTCAGAAATTGTAGCCCAAATAAATGCTCCACAGAGTTCAAGTAACAGACACATCTCAACATCAACTGTTCAGAGGAGACTGTGTGAATCAGACCTTCATGGTCGAATTGCTGCAAAGAAACCAGTTCTAAAGGACACCAATAATAAGAGACTTGCTTGGGCCAAGAAACACGAGCAATGGACATTGGACCGGTGGAAATCTGTCCATTGGTCTGATGAGTCCAATTTGAGATTTTTGGTTCCAAACGCTGTGTCTTTGTGAGAAACAGAGTAGGTGAACGGATGATCTCCGTATGTGTGGGTCCCACCGAGAAGCATGGAGGAGGAGGTGTGATGGTGTGGGGGTGCTGGTGACACTCTCAGTGATTTATTTAGAATTCAAGGCACACTTAACCAGCATGGCTAACACAGCATTCTGCAGCGATACGCCATCCCATCTGGTTTGCGCTTAGTCTGACATCTTTTTTTTAAAAACAGGACAATGACCCATCACTCCTCCAGACAGGGCTCTTTGACCAAGAAGGAGAGTGATTGAGTGCTGCGTCAGATGACCTGGCCTCCACAATCACCCGACCTCAAACCCAAATGAGATGGTTTGGGATGAGTTGGATCGCAGAGTGAAGGAAAAGCAGCCAACAAGTGCTCAGCATATGTGGGAACTCCTTCAAGACTGTTGGAAAAGCATTCCAGGTGAAGCTGGTTGAGAGAATGCCAAGAGTGTGCAAATCTGTCAAGGCAAAGGGTGGCTGGTTTGAAGAATCAGAAATATATTTTGATTTGTTTAACACTTTCTTTGGTTACTACATGATTTCATATGTGTTATTTCATCATTTTTATGTCCTCACTATTATTCTACAATATAGAAAATAGTAAAAATAAAGAAACCCTTGAAAGAGTAGATGTGTCCAAACTAGCGACTTGTTTTTTTAAAATTATATGAGCAAAAAATATTCATGTTTATTTGGAACGGCAAGCCAGACAAAATTAAACGGGCCTATTTATATAATGAGTATGAATTCGGTGGGCAGAAATTTATTAAATATTAAAGCATTACACCTCCCACTAAAGGTTTCAGTAATACAAAAGTTATACTTAAATCAGAACTGGTTCTCTAGCAGATTAGTAAGAATGTCTCACCCCTTGTTCAAGAATGGCATTTTTCCCTTTATTCAGATTATAACCTCTCACTTTCGATTATTTGAAAAAAAGTCATCTCCAAAATATTGCTTTTTTAAAAACAAGCCATAGAAAGTTGGTTGCAATTTCAGTTTAATCCTCCAGAAAAGACAGAACAAATAATACAACCAATATTATGATTAAACTCAAATATACCAATTGATAAAATAACCCATTATTTTTTTAAATAAAAATAAATAACAAATTGTATCATCTTTGTTAATGATATCATAAATAGGACTTTAGATTTTTCAAAGTAGCCTCCCTTTGCCTTGATGACAGCTTTGCACACTCTTGGCATTCTCTCAACCAGCTTCATGAGGAATGCTTTTCCAACAGTCTTGAAGGAGTTCTCACATATGCTGAGCACTTGTTGGCTGTGTTTCCTTCACTCTGCGGTCCAACTCATCCCAAACCATCTCAATTGGGATGAGGTCGGGTGATTGTGGAGGCCAGGTTATCTGATGCAGCACTCAATCACACTCCTTCTTGGTCAAATAGCCCTTACACAGCCTTGGTGTGTTTTTGGTCATTGTCCTGTTGAAAAACAAATGATAGTCCCAGATGGGGTTGCCATGCTTGTTAAGTGTGCCTTGAATTCTAAATAAATCACAGACAGTGTCACCAGCAAAGCACCCCCACACCATCACACCACCTCCTCCTTGCTTCATGGTGGGAACCACACATGCGGAGATCATCCGTTCACCTACTCTGTGTCTCAAAGACATGGCGGTTGGAACCAAAAATCAAAAATTTGGACTCCTCAGACCAAAGGACAAATTTCCACCGGTCTAATGTCCATTGCTCGTGTTTCTTGGCCCAAGCAAATCTCTTCTTCTTATTGGTGTCCTGTAGTAGTGGTTTATTTGCAGCAATTCGACCATGAAGACCGAGTGGCACAGTGGTCTAAGGCACTGCATCGCTGTGCCACTAGAGATCCTGGTTCGAATCCAGGCTCTGTCGTAGCCGGCCGCGACCGGGAGACCCATGGGGCGGCGCACAATTGGCCAAGCGTCGTCCAGGGTAGGGGAGGGAATGGCTGGCAGGGATGTAGCTCAGTTGGTAGAGCATGGCGTTTGCAACGCCAGGGTTGTGGGTTCGATTCCCATGGGGGGGGCAGTATGGAAAAAATATTAAAAAAAACTAACAAAAATAATGTATGCACTCACTAACTGTAAGTCGCTCTGGATAAGAGCATCTGCTAAAAGACTAAAATGTAAATGTAATGAAGGCCTGATTCACGCAGTCTCCTCTGAATTGTTGATGTGTCTGTTACTTGAACTCTGTGAAGCATTTATTTGGGCTGCAATCTGAGGTGCAGTTAACTCTAATGAACTTACCCTCTGCAGCAGAGGTAACTCTGGGTCTTCCTTTCCTGTGGCAGTCCTCATGAGAGCCAGTTTCATCATAGTGCTTGATGGTTTTTTGGTTACTACATAATTCCATATGTGTTATTTCATAGTTTTGATATTTTCATTATTCTACAATGTAGAAAATAGTAAAAATAAAGAAGTTCTAAAACGTTTGACCGGTAGAGTGTATGTACAGTGAGGGAAAAAAGTATTTGATCCCCTGCTGATTTTGTACGTTTTCCCATGATCAGTCTATAATTTTAATGGTAGGTTTATTTGAACAGTGAGAGACAGAATAACAACAAAAAAATTCAGAAAAACGCATGTCAAAAATGTTATAAATTGATTTAGCATTTTAATGAGGGAAATGAGTATTTGACCCCTCTGCAAAACAGTACTTAGTACTTGTTGGCAAAACCCTTGTTGGCAATCACAGAGGTCAGACGTTTCTTGCAGTTGGCCACCAAGTTTGCACACATCTCAGGAGGGATTTTGTTCCACTCCTCTTTGTAGATCTTCTCCAAGTCATTAAGGTTTCGAGGCTGACGTTTGGCAACTCGAACCTTCAGCTCCCTCCACAGATTTTCTATGGGATTAAGGTCTGGAGACTGGCTAGGCCACTCCAGGACCTTAATGTGCTTCTTGTTGAGCCAGTCCTTTGTTGCCTTGGCCGTGTGTTTTGGGTCATTGTCATGCTGGAATACCCATCCACGACCCATTTTCAATGCCCTGGCTGAGGGAAGGAGGTTCTCACCCAAGATTTGACGGTACATGGCCCCGTCCATCGTCCCTTTGATGTGGTGAAGTTGTCCTGTCCCCTTAGCAGAAAAACACCCCCAAAGCATAATGTTTCCACCTCCATGTTTGACAGTGGGGATGTTGTTCTTGGGGTCATAGGCAGCATTCCTCCTCCTCCAAACACGGCGAGTTGAGTTGATGCCAAAGAGCTCGATTTTGGTCTCATCTGACCACAACACTTTCACCCAGTTTTCCTCTGAATCATTCAGATGTTCATTGGCAAACTTTAGACGGCCCTGTATATGTGCTTTCTTGAGCAGGGGGACCTTGCGGGCGCTGCAGGATTTCAGTCCTTCACGGCGTAGTGTGTTAACAATTGTTTTCTTGGTGACTATGGTCCCAGCTGCCTTGAGATCATTGACAAGATCCTCCCGTGTAGTTCTGGGCTGATTCCGCACCGTTCTCATGATCATTGCAACTCCATGAGGTGAGATCTTGCATGGAGCCCCAGGGCCGAGGGAGATTGACAGTTCTTTTGTGTTTCTTCCATTTGTGAATAATCGCACCAACTGTTGTCACCTTCTCACCAAGCTGCTTGGCGATGGTCTTGTAGCCCATTCCAGCCTTGTGTAGGTCTACAATCTTGTTCCTGACATCCTTGGAGAGTTCTTTGGTCTTGGCCATGGTGGAGAGTTTGGAATCTGATTGATTAATTGGTTCTGTGGACAGGTGTCTTTTTATACAGCTAACAAGCAGAGATTAGAAGCACTCCCTTTAAGAGTGTGCTCCTAATCTCAGCTCGTTACCTGTATTAAAGACACCTGGGAGCCAGAAATCTTTCTGATTGAGGGGGGGTCAAATACTTATTTCCCTCATTAAAATGCAAATCAATTTATAACATTTTTGACATGTGTTTTTCTGTATTTTTGTTGTTATTCTGTCTCTCACTGTTCAAATAAACCTACCATTAAAATGATAGACTGATCATTTCTTTGTCAGTGGGCAAACGTACAAAATCAGCAGGGGATCAAATACTTTTTTCCCTCATTGTATGTATCAATCATCCCAGCTCTGCAGATTTTGCTGCGAAGAGACACGATAATTTGTTTTGGTACTGTCCATATGTAGCTTGTTTTTGGTCGCAGGTTCAGGAATGGCTGAAGAATTGCAACATTTACCTGGAGCTTACTCTGCAAATAGCACTGCTGGGTAAATCGATCAATACTATAATGCTTTTAGCAAAAAAAGGTATCTTTAGTTTACAATCTGTAGAAACTAAGAATAGAAAGGTTCAGAACTTTTGTGAAACATCACAACACAGTTGAAAAATAATTGCAAATAGAAATCAAAACTGGATGGTGTTAGAGATAGATGGGAGGGGTTGAGTGGAGCTGAAGGGTGGGACTAAAAACAACGAGATAACTCATGTAAAGTATACTGTGTCCGTAAAATGTATATAGGTTCAGAACTTTTTTGAACCGCACAGTTAAAAATATATGGCAAATATAACTCAAACCTGGGTGGTCTTCAGAGATAGATGGGAGGGGTTAAGGGTAGCTGAAGGATGGGATTAAAAACAAACAAAACGTAACTATTGTAAAATACATTGTGTCCATAAAATGTACAGTGGCTTGCGAAAGAATTCACCCCCTTGGCATTTTTCCTATTTTGTTGCCTTACAACCTGGAATTAAAATTGATTTTTTTTTTTGGGGGGTTGTATCATTTGATTTACACAACATGCCTACCACTTTGAAGATGCAAAATATATTTTTTTTGTGAAACAAACATGAAATAAGACAAAAACAAGAGCGTGCATAACTATTCAATTTTTAAACAAGTTATTGTTTTCGCTTCACCAATTTTGACTATTTTGTGTATGTCCATTACATGAAATCCACATAAAAATCCATTTAAATTACAGGTTGTAATGCCACAAAATAGGAAAAACGCCAAGGGGGATGAATACTTTTGCAAGGTACTGTATATAGTATGTATAAGATGGAAGTAGAAGCCTAAGTGTTGTTGTCCATTAGTTTACTCCAATTAGGGGAGGAGTGGTACAGTTAGGGGAAAATAATCAAGGGAAATATATTTTAAAAAGAAAAAAAATCAGGGATTGGAAATGAAAACAATTATATTGATGGAAGCTACAATCTATCAGCAATATTAAAGCTGATCTACCTCAAAAAATAAAATTTTAAAAAGTGACACGTTGCTCAGTACAATGTTTCTTACTTTGACCTGTAGAAGCTGATCAGATAGTGAAGCAGTATGTAATGTAGCCAGAATAGACAGGCTTCCTGTTTAGATTAAGACACCGCGGAGCAGGCACGAGATATATTTCTCCGGGGGAGTACCTCAATCCAGGGATGACAAATGCGTTGTACTCTGAATTGTCCCATTATCCCAAGTATTACACAGAGAAGATTGAACGACTGCTAGTTTTTTTGTGAACTGCAGTTTTCGTCCTCATGCTAGCTAGTAGTAGCCATTATGGAATGGCACGTCCCGTTGAACAACAAAGGAGCTGATTGGCTGACATTGCCATTCCAAAATGGCTGCTGTGGCTACTGAGAATTCGGAGTACAATGCATTTCTTATCCCTGGGTTGAGGTGCATTTTTCTAAGCATTATCTCCCGCCGGCGTCTTAATCTAAATTGGAAGTTTGTCCGACCCCAGTGCAGCTATAAGCAAGCGTAGGGTCGGAATCTATTCTGCCTATATGTAATGCACACGATGATATACACAAACACTGGTAGCATCAGCCCTACTGGCAAGACCAGACATGCACTGCTATACTAAGCTACTTAAAACTAAGGCCTCCCACACATTTCCTGATGTAGTGAGTAACCTGTCCCTGCACACCCATGAAGAAACCTCTAACCTCCGGGAGCTTTGTTGCAGATCTGGCAGGGGTTCGGTCATTCACGACAGAGCAGGAGATGGAGGTGAGGATCATTGGTGGTGTGGAGGCCTGGGCCCACTCGTGGCCATGGCAGGTATCCCTCCGCTTTACCACCATGCCAGCCTGTGGCGGTGCCATCATCGCCCCTCAGTGGGTTCTCACTGCCACACACTGCTTCAAACAGTGAGTAGTTCTGGAAGTTCAAGTAACAATAAATCGAGTAGATGTATAGCTAGAGAAATCAAAGTAATTATGGATGGTGTTTTACAGGTATAACAAAGTGGATTTCTGGACTGTGATGGCGGGAAAACATGACCTTGAGAATCCTAATGAAGAATGTCAACAGGTGGGATGCACACACGGACGGACTACATTCAAGTCATTAAACAGACTTTTTTCTGTTGTTATTCTGCATTGACATTTCAACTGTTAAGGCACACATTTACTTTTGTTTTCAGTTGGTTGGAGTCTCTAAAATAGTCACCCACAAGGATTACAACCGCATTACAAAGATGCATGACATTGCCCTGGTGAAGCTAAAGACCCCGCTGATATTCAACCAGTGTGTGAGACCCATAGAGATATGGATGAGGCCAATCGAACCCAAAAAACAATGCACAGTGACCGGCTGGGGTACCACCAGAGAGAGTCAGTAGATTTCCTACATTTCTTTTTGAAGTTTAGTTGCCTTTTTCATCTCTTTATAAGAAAGGTCAGACGGGCTCTTCTGGGGTCATAACTGACATTAAATCATAATTGATCATCCACAGTGAGGATGGTCCTGTTACATGTTTTCCCCTCGTGAACTTTCTCCCCCCTCCTACTCTTCTACTCTCTCAGACGGGCCTCGTGCCAACAGACTCCAGGAGGTGAATGTGACCTGTCTATCCCAAGAGGACTGTAACAAGTTCTACCATGGTGTAGTTCAGCCCACCATGTTCTGTGCTGGAGACCCTGAAGGAGGTGTAGACGCCTGCCAGGTAGTGACCTCAAACACTGACAATGCTTTCAAGTATTTATACCTCTCATTGTATTCTACTTTCATATTAAAAGTCAGTGTGTGTTCTATTCTAAGTATTTTCCCATCTGTTATCCTTGTCTTGTGACGTGGTTGTTCCTGCAGGGTGACTCAGGTGGACCTCTGTCCTGCTATACAGGGTCCAGGTATGAGTTGGCTGGAGTGGTTAGCTGGGGAGTGGGCTGTGGTAGAGCCCAAAGGCCTGGAGTCTATACTAAAGTACAGGTCTACCTAGACTGGATCAATGAATTAATTAAAGGTAAGTACACACTTCAAGCCCAACCCTAGAGAAATACTTCATTTTAAAAAATGATATTTTATTTTTAACAGGTGAAAAGGCGATTTCAGGTGATGGTGGTACTGTAGCTAAAGGTAGGTTATGTCAGTGCACAATTATTTAGCTACCTGAAATAAACTTTTAGGGGGAAAAAATGAATGTATGATTAAATGTAATCTTACTGCCAGCACATATTTTATTTTCTTGATCAAAACATGGCATTATCAAAACAGAGGATAATATTTAGTTTGACCACTAACCCTCTTGTACCCTCCCTCTCTTCCTGTCTCCCAGAGAGTTGTGGTCAGAGTGAGATATTGACCTGCCGGCTGGACTCCCGCCCAGCAGGGGTGTATGTGACCTTGGAGGGTGAGGTGCGGGTGGGGAGTGTGACAGAGGCGTGCGCCAACTCCTGGCCCTGGCAGGTCAGTCTGCAGTCCAAAGGGAGACATTACTGCAGTGGGACCCTGATCCACCACCACTGGGTCCTGGCACCGCAACACTGCCACTGCAAGTGAGTTAGTCACCAAGTACCGACACAGGACACACACTATTGTCTGTTATCTAACCGCTACATGATTGTTCATTTTCTTCTAGTATTACTTTCTATATCTCTCTGTCTTGATGCTTCATTCATTCAGTGGAGTCAATCACCCACCTTCACATTCTTTCATCACACACTTAGTATTGCTCTCTAAAACAGCCCTTGGAATGTCAGTGAGGGTAGGTCAGCTACTGTAGTTCTTGTTCACCAGTCCTATTTCACACAATCAGTGTCCGTCTATTCTCTCCTGTCTTTCAGACCTACAGTTGACACAGTGGTTCTGGGAGGTCACGACCTAAGGTTCATGTCTGCCCAGACCATCCTGGTGGAAGAGGTGTTCAGCCACCCCCACGACGGAACCTTCCCTCCGACATCTGACCTCACACTCATCAAGCTCAGTGTTCCAGCTCGATTCGGTAACAAACTCTAACTCTTCCAGTATGGGTTACTTTACCTCACTGATCTGATTGTATTGCTTGAATGGTTTATCTGGCTTTACAGGACCGTTAACTTGGCTTGCAGGCCAATTAAAGCATGTGACATACAGTGAGGGGAAAAAAGTATTTGATCCCCTGCTGATTTTGTACGTTTGCCCACCGACAAAGACATGATCAGTCTATAATTTTAATGGTAGGTTTATTTGAACAGTGAGAGACAGAATAACAACAACAAAAATCCAGAAAAACGCATGTCAAAAATGTTATAAATTGATTTGCATTCTAATGAGGGAAATAAGTATTTGACCCCTCTGCAAAACATGACTTAGTACTTGGTGGCAAAACCCTTGTTGGCAATCAGAGGTAAGAAGTTTCTTGTAGTTGGCCACCAGGTTTGCACACATCTCAGGAGGGATTTTGTCCCACTCCTCTTTGCAGATCTTCTCGAAGTCATTAAGGTTTTGAAACTGACGTTTGGCAACTCGAACCTTCAGCTCCCTCCACAGATTTTCTATGGGATTAAGGTCTGGAGACTGGCTAGGCCACTCCAGGACCTTAATGTGCTTCTTCTTGAGCCACTCCTTTGTTGCCTTGGCCGTGTGTTTTGGGTCATTGTCATGCTGGAATACCCATCCACGACCCATTTTCAATGGCCTGGCTGAGGGAAGGAGGTTCTCACCCAAGATTTGACGGTACATGGCCCCGTCCATCGTCCCTTTGATGCGGTGAAGTTGTCCTGTCCCCTTAGCAGAAAAACACCCCCAAAGCATAATGTTTCCACCTCCATGTTTGTCGGTGGGGATGGTGTTCATGGGGTCATAGGCAGCATTCCTCCTCCTCCAAACACGGCGAGTTGAGTTGATGCCAAAGAGCTCGATTTTGGTCTCGTCTGACCACAACACTTCACCCAGTTCTCCTCTGAATCATTCAGATGTTCATTGGCAAACTTCAGACGGCCTGTATATGTGCTTTCTTGAGCAGGGGGACCTTGCGTGCGCTGCAGGATTTCAGTCCTTCACGGCGTAGTGTGTTAACAATTGTTTTCTTGATGACTATGGTCCCAGCTGCCTTGAGATCATTGACAAAATCCTCCCGTGTAGTTCTGGGCTGATTCCTCACCGTTCTCATAATCATTGCAACTCCACGAGGTGAGATCTTGCATGGAGCCCCAGGGCCGAGGGAGATTGACAGTTCTTTTGTGTTTCTTCCATTTGCGAATAATCGCACCAACTGTTGTCACCTTCTCACCAAGCTGGTCTTGTAGCCCATTCCAGCCTTGTGTAGGTCTACAATCTTGGCCCTGACATCCTTGGAGAGCTCTTTGGTCTTGGCCATGGTGGAGAGTTTGGAATCTGATTGATTGATTGCTTCTGTGGACAGGTGTCTTTTATACAGGTAACAAGCTGAGATTAGGAGCACTCCCTTTAAGAGTGTGCTCCTAATCTCAGCTCGTTACCTGTATAAAAGACACCTGGGAGCCAGAAATCTTTCTGATTGAGGGGGAGTCAAATACTTATTTCCCTCATTAAAATGCAAATCAATTTATAACATTTTTGACATGTGTTTTTCTGTATTCTTTTGTTGTTATTCTGTCTCTCACTGTTCAAATAAACCTACCATTTAAAATTATAGAATGATAATTTCTTTGTCAGTGGGCAAACGTACAAAATCAGCAGGGGATCAAATACTTTTTTCCCTCACTGTATCTAGGATGCTTATTCTGGTGGTCTTCTGATGTGTCCCTAGATGACACAGTGTCTCCAGTTTGCCTCCCACATGAGGATGTGAAGCTGGATGACAGCTGGTCCTGTGTGACAACAGGCTGGGGATCCAGCAACTCGGCACGTATGTACAGCAATATAACTCTACATTCATGACCATAAGTTCTCATGTGATGTTGGTGGCCGGTTTATCACTGAGGAACCGAATGGACTCCTCCTGGATCCATAGTGTTTCATCGGTCTTGCTCTTACACAGTATCATAAATAGGCAACAGCCTTCTCTATTATAAATATATAATCTTATCACTTGCTTATCATGTGCTCTCTCCGCATAGCGAAGGTTAGCAGATCCACCCTGCACCAGGCCAGGCTAGGGCTGGTCAACAGGACCACTTGTAGAGAGAGCTGGGGAGAGGACCTCATCACAGACACTCAGCTGTGTACAGACCCAGCCGGCTCTGTCTCCTGCATGGTAAGTATAGTGAGATAGTTACCTCTATAGTGTACTCATGAAGACATTTTTTTTTGGATCAATGAATGGTTTCGAACTAACAGTACTGATGTGAATTAGTGGTCTTCATAAAAATGCCCAAGAATGAGGAATGATTCTAAGTTTCACAACATTGTGCTATAGTAACATTGTTTTTCTGTGTTTAACATTAGTGTAAGTTATCATTCTTTCAACAACAACAAAAAGTATTATTTCTTCCTATCTATAGGGGGACTCTGGTGCTCCACTCCTCTGCCAGAAAATAAAGGGGGTCTTCTTCCTCTTTGGGGTGGTCACATGGGGCAGCCCGAGCTGTGACCTCAGCACACCAGCAGTCTTCTCCCGACTATCAGCTTATCGTTCCTGGATCACGAATATAACCGCTGACATCTGACTTTGTTTCACATTATAACAGAATAAACAATGACTTTTTTGATCCAGTGTTCATTTTGAGACTTGTGTAAGGCAAAGGCACACTGACACAGTGTATAATGCAATCACAATGAGATGTTCCAATAGGTTTGAGAAGAATGTGAAGCACACACAAAGCTGACTATTGTCACATACTGTATGTCTGGTTGCATAGGGTTTGTCATAGAGATCCGTTTACTCTAATCTTGTAACTTATTTATTTTTTCAGTTGGTGTAAACAATGATTGAAATATATTGCACATATGATTTTATACATTCAAATATAAAATAGAAATATATATTTTTAAAGGAGGTAGGAGTGCACAAAACATTATGAACACTTGTTCTTTCCATGACAGACTGACCAGGTGAAAGCTCTGATCCCTTTTTGATGTAACTTGTTAAATCCACCAATCAGTGTAGATGAAGGGGGGGAGACTGGTTAAATAATTATTTTTTTAAGCCTTGAGACATGGATTGTGTATGTGTGCCATTCAGAGGGTGAATGGGCAAGACAAAATATTGAAATGCCTTTGAACATGGTATGGTAGTAGGTGCCAGGTGCACCGGTTAGTGTCAAGAACTGCAACACTGCTGGGTTTTTCATGCGCTACAGTTTCCTGTGTGTATCAAGAATGGTCCACCATCCAAAGTACATCCAGCCAACTTGACACAACTGTGGAAAGCACTGGAGTCAACATGGGCCAGCATCCCTGTGGAACGCTTTCGACACCTTGTAGCATCCATGACCTGACAAATTGAGGGGAGGGGGTGCAACTCAATAGTAGAAAGGTGTTCTTTACACTGTGTATATGCCCATACAAAAATATGAAATACTTTGAAATAACACTTTCATAACAAAACATTAAAAACAACATGATCTGTTTAAACACAGTCATGGGACAGACGTTCAACCTTCTGCTCTGTTTATCTGGCCTATAATCTTACACAAGGTTCCATTTTTATCACAATCAACATGTCAATATTAGCCTACCTATAAAAGCCTGAATGGTATGCTTGGAAAAACTGCCAGTGCCACTGTAAGATAATGCTGATGTATCATTCAAACAGGAGCTGCACAATTTAAAAATGTCAGGACTCTTGGCCTTGGGTTGACCTGGAATAACCCCATCCTCCCTGTCTAGACAGCCAGCTGCCACAACACAACCATTAGGAAATGTCAGATTTACACACATTATTTATTTGAATGAAGATTACAAAATGTTTGTAGGCTACAGTAACCAATGACCCGATACAAAGATCATTATTTTTTATTTTTGTGTAGGCTATATGTTTTTTTAAATTAGCTTTCGTTCATAGAGTTGTATAGTGGACTCTAGTGCCCAAAAGCTTGTTCTAGAATTGGCAGTGCTGTTGAGGACTTTCCCCATTTTTAAGTAGTCAACTGAGCGGGACTTTCTATGGGTTAAGGAAGAATCACATAATTCCATCCAGGTCATCAGGGGATCAGCCAATGAATTATACTCCTGAGAAAACACTCCATAACTGCAGGTGGCAGCAAATTGTCAACCAAGGCTTTATACCTGTTCAAACAACACATGGCCCTTTCAGTTTGTTTACCAACTCATAGAAGTAGTAGAAGAAGTACATTGACTACTTCAAAATGGAGATACATGGCCTCAATGGAGATGCCCGTGCGCTCACAGAAACCATAGTGGGACAAATACAACGTTGCAATTTCTATACAACTCTATTATTTCGTTTCAAAAGGGCGTGTGGATAAACGCATGATAAATGTCATGTTAATTGACTGCTATTATCTCATAGAACAAAACGTATAAGATATCCTTTGCCTGTGTTAACCTCAGACCACAGTATGAGTCATAAAACCTAGCGGTCAAACAAGGAAATGGTTCCAATCGTTTTTCCACCATTCATTTTTCCCATAGGGGATTTTAGAAACACTTAAAATAAGGGCTGTGTTTCATGTAGGCTTACCCTGGTGTGACGTTTTGATAACCGCGTAAATCTCTTTAGGACAAGGTGACTTTTATCAATATATTTGCCTGTATTTACCCCCTAAAAATGAAATGCCATTTTAGCTGCTAATGTGGCTATCATAAAGAACTACAAATGCCATGATGATCTGGAAGAGACTGCCGAATCGATGCAAAGGTAAGAATCTCTGGATTAACTATCTAATGTAAACTAAATTTGGTAATTAATAAATTGTCTTAATTTCTTTAAATTGACAATTCTGTGAACTGTCTTGTGCACGTTTTAAATTGACACAATACCTTTTAGGAAAGGTGTCAGCTAGAGATGACGAAAGGAACTTGAGGGATTTGTAGTCTTGCATGATGTCTACTTTGATACTAATTAGCATTTTCAAATCTGAGGGGAATAATAATATAATAATATGCTATTTAGCAGACGCTTTTATCCAAAGCGATTTACAGTCATGCGTGCATACATTTTTGTGTATGGGTGGTCCCGGGGATCAAACCCACTACCTTGGCATTACAAGCACCGTGCTCTACCAGCTGAGCTACAGAGGAATATATTGATAAAAGTCACCTTGTCCGAGAGAGATTTACATGGTTATCAAAACATCACGCCAGGGTAAGCCTACACGAAACACAGCCCTTATTTTAAGTGTTTCTAAAATTCCCTATGTGGAAAAACAATTGGAACCGTTTCCCTCTTTGATCGCTAGGTTTTATGGGTATTATGCCACCTCCACTGTGGAACTCTATTGTGGCCATGGCAAGTGAAAAACCACGCCTTCTGCACCATTCACTTAATGATTCCATGCTGAGGGAATTGCACTGCAGCCGTTTTATTTATTCGTGCTGTGTTGAAAGACTTTGACAATATTTTTATATTTATATTTAGCAGAAACGCCTAGCCGTAAACATGGGGGAAACCAGACTACCGCGTCATATGTTTTTATGGAGTATGGCAATTATTTACACGTTTGCTTTTGCATCCCTATATGTCCAGATACCAGGTAAAACAACATTTTACTTGCGCGTATTTGTTAATTGTAATCGAAGGAACCTGATTATTGGTTTGGCTGTTGATGATCATGGAAAAGCGTTCAGCCCTGCATTGTTGAATAGGGTGGATCCCATTTTTTTTACAAATGTTTCGCTTGTGATGATGAACTAATTAACTTAGTTGCATCGGGTCGTTTAAGTACACCGGGGATTGTAAATATAAAATACTGTCAAACGAAGTAGCCTAATATGTCTTATCGGATGAAATGAACACTTTCTGAACTAGCCATTGTTGGGTTGGACTGATCGGGCGAGCTAATGACAACTTCCACGTGCTAAGCTAACCCAACCCGATTTCTCTACATTCAGTGCCTTTGCTACAGTGTTACAACCCACTATAGCTTAGGCCTAGAAAATGAGTCTTTTTGTTGAGTGTATATACAGTAGGCTATTCAGTTTCATATACTTTACATACACATGCATTTATGTCTTTGTATTTATTTATAAACAATGACTTATAGAATGGCCCTACGCGTTGTGAGGGAAATCATACAGTAATGTAGGTAGGTTTAGCCTCGTACGAACCATCCTGATCTCGCGAGCTCATAAGTTCGTACGAGGCTAGGGGAGGTTGACTTGATAATGGAGAATGAGGCAGGTTGGCAGCTATGAAGGTGATGTGGCCTTGCATGCTATGGCCACGTCCTGACAGCACTGGCCATTATTGTACAGATGTCCGTTTAGATATTTGCTTGGTGCAAGTGGATGTTGTCTTTACACAGTCGTTTAGATATTTGCTTGGGGCAAGTGGATGTTGTCTTTACACAGTCGCTGCCTTTTTTATGTCTGTATCTGTCTGACTATTTGAGGGTTAGGATTTCCCCAAGAATGTTGACACTGAAGCTTCCTGCAAGCGCTGAGTGCATTGGGAATAACCCGTCATCAGTCCAGTACACCAGCTTGGCTCAGACCCACATACAGTATACAGTAGATCTAAGATCTAATCCCTCTCCAAATACAAACTTGTAGTATCATCATGCTGACTTGCCATCACTGTCATTACACCACTTTACTTTATCATGCAGCTATCTTATTATGCCAATTGTATGCAAGGTCAATTTAGTTTTATATTGGATATTCGGTTGCTATTCGGGTTTCTCTCCTCAATAGCTATTGAACCAAGCATACCATGACTATGAAGATTGCATATTCTGAATCAGGTGGCTGGAGAAAAATCCACTTTAAAAAAATAAAAAAAATATATATATATGATTTCGGATTCAATCTTCAATATCTCTTACACAAAGCGTGCTATGACTATGAAAATGATTTATTCATAATCAGAGGATGGATAAATCCACAGCTTTTATTTTTGAGAAACGTGTTTACATTTGTATTGTTTTTTTGCTTTCCATCTTCAATAGCTCTTACACAAAGTGTGCCATGACTATGAAAATGATATATTCCGAATCAGGGGAGGATGGACAAAAATTCCTCCTTTTTTATCTATAGATTTCTTTGTTGTTTTGCTTTCCGTCTTCAATAGCTCTTTCTGTTAAAGAACAGGTTGTTGGGGTGGGAGGAGGAGGGTGATTAATGGATGACCCATTCACTCTGGCTGCTACACCACATGCAGTGATTAGGTCCACCTGCTAATCAACTCAGCATTTAGAACCAGAGAGTAGAAAAGTGTGTGGTTTGTTTGTATGTCTGTCAATTATATTTCTCCTTGTAATCCTTCACAGCTCGCTCATATATTCTGTGCGATATTGTCGTCGGCTGTTCCTGTGTGGAACATTCCGTGGATTTCACCACTATTGTAAAGAAAGGTACAAACATTACACCTTGTATTCCAAAACGCCTGAAACCAACATCCTACGCAGGATTTCTGACTAGACTCTGCCAAATTGTAATCATAATTTACTCCAGCTGATGTTGGTTTCAGGCATTTAGGAATACAAGGTGTAATGTTTGTACTTTTCTTACCCCCAAAAAACAAACATGGATTTTTGTCCATCCTCCCCCGCAATAAGGCCAGAGGAGATGTGGTATATGGCCAGTATACCACGGCTAAGGGCTGTTCTTAAGCATGACGCAATGCGGAGTGCCTGGATACAGCCATTAGCTGTGGTATATTGGCCATATACCACAAACCCACAAGGTGCTTTCAGCCAATCAGCATTTGGGGCTCAAACCACCCAGTTTATAATATAGAATTGATAATTTTCATAGTCATGGAACGCTTTGTGTAAGAGCTATTGAAGATTGAAATCCATAATTGTATTATAAAAAAGTGTGGGCTTTTCTCCATCCACCCCTGATTAAGATAATACTATCTTCATAGTCATTGCATGCTTGGTTCAATAGCTATTGTCGAGAGAACCAAATATCCACAGAATATCCAATATAAAACTAATTTTACCTTGGTGCCAAATATGTGTATGTCCATTACTGACAAGTGCGGGCAAGATTAGATTCATTGAACGTGAATGAGTCATCATTGCACAATGTAGTGTTTGTGTTTTACTTTATTGTTCTGCTTCTAGTCCCAAATGTGAGCATACTTCCAGTTGGTCCATTAATGTGTGCCAAGTATGTGGTAGTGCCACTTCTGGTCTCTCAGCTTCACCTGTCGTCTCAAGTGTACACTAAATGCACTAGATTCCAATTAACTGTGATAAGACTAGCTGTATGCTTTCAGTCTTTCAATAACAAAGTTATGCCATGCATAATGCTACATTTCAATCAGTTGATCAGTCTTGGCTCAACCCATAAGCAATGTTACAGTAATGTGATAATTAATCATATGCTGGAATACCTTTTTTAGTGAGCAGTTGGAACTTCTAAACTCCACCCTTCTTTCACTTTGACATGTTGCCTTTGACTGAATAAGCATATAGAACAGATAAAAACAGCAGTGTCTCGTTTTCACACACATGACCTTTGACCTATTTAGCAGGGTACCATAAACCCACTTACTGTAAGTATATAAACATGACCTCAATTTACTAACCCCATTCTCAGTAAACACAACCCCCCCCTTCCCCTCTGTTTTGTTTATCCATCCCTGCTCTTTGTCTCTGTGGCCAGGTCTCTATGGCAACGAGGGGGTCCTGCCTGTGCGCCTGGTTGAGCCCCGTGTGGACGGCTCCAGGCCAGTGTTGGAGCAGATACATGCTCACCCCTCCCTGCTGTGGCTGGGTCCCCGGCTGGGTCTGGACCTGGGTGCCCAGCAGGCCATGGAGCTGCTCTGCCTGGCGGGGGCGCTCTTAGCCCTGGGAGCAGCTCTGCTGGAGCCCCTCCGAGACAGCCTGGTGTTCTTCTGCCTCTGGGCCCTCTACCTCTCCCTCTGTCAGGTCGGTGGGTGGGGGTGGTTGTCTTTCTGTCGGCCATTGGTTTGGTTAGATACTGTACCGTAAATAAATGATACAGTAAATTAATCGACATCTTTTTCTCTTGACAGGTGGGTCAAGACTTTCTGCGTTTTCAGTGGTAAGTGATCTGTTCTCTGACTACTCTCGTATGGGCTGAATTGATAGAGCGTAACAGGCTGCAAAGCTCTGAGACTTTGAACCTAAAAGTATTTTGTTTACTAAAGTGTTATGGCTGAAGGCAAATTCTACTGGGTCTGGGTGACATCATTTTGTTATCAGCCATGGGTTTTACTGCAAGAGCATCAGTGTCAGACGAGAAACCGCTATTGGAACCATTTGCCAGTCAACTTCACTATCGACTCTTCATAATTCTGTGTTGATTACATATTACAACCTGCAGTACAGTGCACCTGTTGTCTATCTTGAGAATAGAAAAGATGTTGAAAGTGTTTATGCATATGTATCAGTCTTAGACATCATGCATATGGTTATAGGGGTAGGCAGACTTTGCATTGAAGGACATCTATCACACATGTAATATGGTTTCAGAGTAATTGACTTTTAGCTAAGCTTTTAGATGTGCTAGAATTGCATCATAGTTACTTCTGATATCTAATTGTACCAAAGCAAGATGGTGTAAGGCCAGGGCCGGCCCGCCCATTAGGCAGGATTAGGCGGCCTAGGCAGATTGACTAGGGCAGCAATTTCCGAGCTTAACTGACCAATACGCACCTCCAACAACACAACACCTCACATAACAATTACAATTTCTTTCAACCAGTGGCATGTGGGCTTTTTAGGTGAGCTCTGATGCCGCCCTGTGATAAGCAGTGCCCACTTTGTCAAAGGCAGTGGAGCCAAATATTTTGCTGGTTCATTCCCAACGCGCCTCTACAGGGTGCTGTTGGAGAGCTGCATCCACCAACGTTCCGTCAAAGTATCTAACATAAATCATGTAGCAAATATAGGATATGGTAGAAAGAGTATGCAGCCTTTTCTGTAGCCTACAGGTTGGAGATAAATGTATGACAATGTATTGAGACAGGCACTTTTTACATCATGCACGTTTCTCCAATCAAATAGCTTAATGTAAATGGCGCCCAATCAAATTAAAAGGCAGGGCAGCAGGTAGCCTAGCGTTAAAGAGCATTGGGCCAGTAACCGAAGGGTCGCTGGTTCAAAGCCCCCAGCCGACTAGCTTGAGCAAGGCACTTAACCCTAATTGCTCCTGTAAATCACTCTGGATAAGAGCGTCTGCTAAATGACTAATGTAAGTGTAAAATGCTCTGACATGTTAGCGAACACCATATCCTAAAAACAGGACAGGTCAAAGTAAAATGGACAATATTGACAACCAGGCTACCCACAACTGCTGTCCAGGAGTTTCACCCCATGGGCTAAATTGTCAGTGGTTTCAAGTTTGTAACTGTACATTTTCAACGAACTGATCATAGCGAAAATGAAAATACTTCTCCATTTCCCACTGTGTAAACGCATTGATGCTCATTGCAAATAGGCTCAGGATAACTCCTGATAAAGTTGGGTAGCTGATATTCAGAGCTTAAATAGCCAAATTGATTAGTCACAGGAATCAGGACTAATAAAGCCAATGCAACTGCCTATTTTACGAACGGTAGGCCTGCCACATGGATGGGCTTTCATAAAATTCCATTGCGGCTAACACTGTAGGCTACACCCCAGTAAGCACAGACAATGGCGATGTCTTTTCGACGTCTTTATTTAGTGTTTTTCCAAAGGTTAGGGTTACCACTTCAATGGGCATTCATAAAATTCAATTTTGGGCCACTCTGTAGGCTACACCCCAGTAAGCACGGACCAACGTCTTCTTTTGGTCCAAACATAGTCGTCTATAAATGACGTCTTTTCAACTTTCATTCAGAACTAAAAATTAACCTGATTTCTACGTCTGGAAAATACGTATTTTTCAACGTCTGGAAAATACGTATTTTTCAATGTCTGGAAAAGACGTATTTTTCAACGTCTGGAAAAGACGTATTTTTCAACGTCTGGAAAAGACGCATTTTTCAACGTCTGGAAAATACGTATTTTTCAACGTCTGGAAAAGACGTCTGGAAAAGACGTATTTTTCAACGTCTGGAAAAGACGTATTTTTCAACGTCTGGAAAAGACGTATTTTTCAACGTCTGGAAAAGACGTATTTTTCAACGTCTGGAAAATACGTATTTTTCAACGTCTGGAAAAGACGTCTGGAAAAGACGTATTTTTCAACATCCGGAAAAGACGTATTTTTCAACGTCCGGAAAATACGTATTTTTCAACGTCCGGAAAATACGTATTTTTCAACGTCCGGAAAAGACGTATTTTTCAACGTCCGGAAAAGACGTATTTTTCAACGTCCGGAAAAGACGTATTTTTCAACGTCCGGAAAATACGTATTTTTCAACGTCCGGAAAATACGTATTTTTCAACGTCCGGAAAATACGTATTTTTCAACGTCCGGAAAATACGTATTTTTCAACGTCCGGAAAATACGTATTTTATATATGTGATTTGCTTACTGGGACTATTCTCGTTTTGCATGGATATAGGAGGGAATTGTTTTGGGTCTCGCCTAGGGCGGCAGAACAGCAAGGACCGGGCCTGTGTAAGGCAGTGGTTTCCACAGCAACAGCAATTGCATAGAGTGGTAAATAGATAATAAATAGTTGCCTGGTTGTGTTTTTTGAGTAGTCGGGTGTGGGTGTGTCTGAACTGTTTATAGTTGGGTGGCTATCCCCTAAGGCACACCATTTGGTTCTGCATGAAGATAATGCCAACCTACAACCAGTTTTAAGATACCAGTATGTTGTTTTGCCATCTCAGTGCCTCTGGCTCTAACGGCATTGCTTCTACTAGGCTGACTGATTTCCTGAAAGGCAGCATCATTGGATTTGAAGCTCAGTGAATATTTACTGTATTCCACTGTTTTGAGCAGGAATTTCATGTAGCCTTCTGGTGCAGGAATTAAGTGAAATGTAATCTATTGATTGTGTTTGATTTTAATACAGTTAAACTGTAATTTCTTTGAGACCTGAGACTTTGGGTTGTTGGAGGGATTTCAGTGCCCTACACATTATAGTTAAGTGAGGAGGAGTTGGGATTTTTTAAAAGGAGAGTAGAATTTGATTATTAATGTCTCATTTGATTCCCTCCTATAGGGACAGTCTGCTGTTGGAGGCGGGCTTCCTGACCGTGCTCGTCGCTCCGCTCAACCTCCTGCGGTGGCGCTCAGCGTTCCGTCAGCATGACGCTGTGACCTTCTGGCTGGCGCGCTGGCTCCTATTCCGCCTCACTTTTGGCTCCGGGGTCGCCAAGCTGGCCAGCCACTGCCCCAGCTGGTGGGGGCTCACTGGTGAGATGGGAGAACCACTTATGACACACAACTGTACTGTTCAATGTCGTTTCGGGACCACAACTAAATGGGAGTCTGTTGGGTCCTCTGTAGCTCAGCTGGTAGAGCACGGCGCTTGTAACGCCAAGGTAGTGGGTTCGATCCCCGGGACCACCCATACACAAAAATGTATGCACGCATGACTGTAAGTCGCTTTGGATAAAAGCGTCTGCTAAATGGCATATTATAATATTATTACATTGGGCTGAAATTGGGACTCCTGCTCCCAATGTCAGACCAGTACAATGTCAGACCAGTGTCCCAACCATCTCCCAATGAGTTGCAGTCCCGAAGCGATGTTCAATTTGTACGAGTAAAAGTGATACACACTAGTTTTATCCTATGATTGAAGTCAAGTATGTGCTAAATCGGCTCCATTTACCGCTCAAAGCATGAATAGTCACTATTATCTGAGTAATGATAACATTGCTCATGCTGGTAGATTTATTAATAATGACAATGAAGAAGGACGGCATGTACTTGGCTTGACTATGATTGTACAGTGTGCATCATGTAAGGGGTATGTACCTCACCCACGAGCAGTATGCTCATTAGCTCCCATGATGATGAGGATGTTTCATGCCTGGAGCCTCACTACACATCAGTCGCAGTTCAGGAAAAGTGAGATTTGCGATTAGTAAAACGTGTGATCTCAAAAAAAGGTTATGTGAGGTGCAGTGTTATGGATCAATCTTTACTCCTCCATGTCTCATACCCTTCCTCCCCTCTGTCACCCCATCAACCCCCTCCCTCTCCCCAGCGGTGAACCACATGTTTGAGGCCCAGGGCATCCCCTCCCCCCTGTCCTGGTTCATCCAGCAGTTGCCAGACTGGTACCTGAAGCTGGGGACTATCGGTCTGTTGGTGACAGAGATTGCTGTGCCCCTCCTCTACTTTGCCCCCATCCGCCGCCTCAGACTGGCAGCGTTCTACACTCAGGTGTGTGTGTGTGGTTACACCAGCAGAAGTTACACTATCGGTCTGTTGGCTTCCAGTTTCCAAAGTTTCCGCCTAAATCGCTATCAACTCTTGAGGTCTGGCTGAGAGAGGAGAGGTTCAGAGAGACACCTGAATGAACACCAACCTACAGTATCATTTATCTAGTCTGTTAAAGGGATGTAGCTCAGTTGGTAGAGCATGGGGTTGTGGGTTCGATTCCCACGGGGGGGTATGAAAAATAAAAATAAATATGTATGCACTCACTAACTGTAAGTCGCTCTGGATAAGAGCGTCTGCTAAATGACTAAAATGTAAATGTTATCATCTAGGGAATCTCCAGACTCAGGTGCTGCTATAAAGCTCTGTGTGTGTATGTTGGAGGCGGGCTTTTAAGTCATTTATGTGTGACTGTTGTATGTTTTGATGGTGAATGAATGACATCTAACTAGACACATGTCTAAGGGATTTTGAATGTTGCAGGATTGCGACCCCGCCCATGTAATTTGCATGATGCCTTTATCTAACTATACCTACCTACTTCTCTCTGTCACTGATAACTAGGCAGCGTACCAGGTGAAGTTAATGTTCTTGGGGAACTATGGCTTCCTCCCCCTCCTCTCCCTGGCTCTGACTTTCTCTCTGTTGGACGACGACCATATCAGCTACTGGCTGGGCCACGGCAAGAAGAAGACAGCCAAGAGTACGACGTCACTTCTCTTCTTACGCAACCTTCACATTTAACACCAGAGTAGACGTTCAGGCCTGCTTTCTCCCTGATACAGCATTATCCACACCCAGTATGGTATTTAATCTGGTGGAAGTTACTATAAAACACAAAGGCTGTTACAGTAATTATCAGCTTCCGTTTCTTTCTTTTCCTATTGTGCCTCTCCAGTTGGCCAACATTTACATTACACAGTGAAGGGTGAATTGCTGAGTGCATGCCAGCAAAACACTGGTTCAGTTCCCATGGGTGTCCTTGAGTCTTGATGGCAGGGTTGGAAAGAGAGAGGTCTGATCTGGCAGGATGTCAGGTGTCATCTTAGAAGTACTTAACTACAGTTAACATTCCTAATGTCCTAATGGGTAACCCCTTAACTTACAAAATACATTTTTAGTAGCTGGACAAAAACAAATTCTGGGCTCTGTTTGTGATACTAATAGTACCTAATCTAATAAAGTTTTTTTTATTTTTTTTGCAGCCTGGGCCCAAACAATAATGTCATTGATGGTGTTGCTGGTTGAACTGGCTGTATTTGCTGTCATCATCTATGGAACTAAAGTGTTCTTCACACTGGAGATTGACTGGGAGACCAAGACTATGACCTCCAAAACCGGTAGGTTAACATCTATATAAAGTGCATTTGGAAAGTATAAAGACTTTTTCCACATTTTGATACGTTACAGCCTTATTCTAAAATGTATTAAGTCATCGTCCCCGTCCCCCCCTTATCAATCTACACACAATACCCCATAATGACAAAGCAAAAACAGGTTGTTGTTTTTTTTGCAAATGTATAAAAACTATAATATCGCATTTTACATAAGTATTCAGACCCTTTACTAAGTACTTTGTTGAAGCACCTTTGGCAGCCTCGAGTCTTCTTGGGTATACACCTGTATTTGGGAGTTTCTCCCATTCTTCTCTGAAATCCTCTCAAGCTCTGTCAGGCTGGATGGGAAGTGTTGCTGCACAGCTATTTTCTGGTCTCTCCAGAGATGTTCGATCGGGTTCAAGTCCGGGCTCTGGCTGGGCCACTCAAGGACATTCAGAGACTTGTCCGAAGCCACTCCTTCGTTGTCTTGGCTGTGTGCTTAGGGTCGTTGGGCTGTTGGAAGTTGAACCTTCGCCCCAGTCTGAGGTCCTGAGTGCTCTGGAGCAGCTTTTCATCAAGGATCTCTCTGTACTTTGCTCCGTTAATCTTTGCCTCGATCCTGACTAGTCTCCCAGTCCCTGCCGCTGAAAAACATCCCCACAGCATGATTCTGCCACCACCATGCTTCACCATAGGGATAGTGCCAGGTTTTCTCCAGATTCCAATCAAGTTGTAGAAACATCTAAAAGGATGATCAATGGAAACGGGATGTACCTGAGCTCAATTTCGAGTCTCATAGCAAAGGGTCTGAATACTTATGTAAATAAGGTATTTCTGTTTTTTCTGTTGAATAAATTTGCAAAAAAATTATAAAAACCTGTTTTCGCTTTGTCATTATGGGGTATTGTGTGTAGATTGCTGAGGATTTTTATTTAATCAATTTTAGAATACGGCTGTAATGTAACAAAATGGAAAAAGTCAAGGGGTCTAATAACTTTCCGAAGGCACTGTAATACTGTATACTTAGTGACCCAGTAGGTTAACATCTATATAATACTGTATACCTAGTGACCCAGTAGGTTAACATCTATATAATACTGTATACCTAGTGACCCAGTAGGTTAACATCTATAGAATACTGTATACCTAATGACCCAGTAGGTTAACATCTATATAATACTGTATACCTAGTGACCCAGTAGGTTAACATCTATATAATACTGTATACCTAGTGACCCAGTAGGTTAACATCTATATAATACTGTATACCTAGTGACCCAGTAGGTTAACATCTATATAATACTGTATACCTAGTGACCCAGTAGGTTAACATCTATATAATACTGTATACCTAGTGACCCAGTAGGTTAACATCTATATAATACTGTATACCTAATGACCCAGTAGGTTAACATCTATATAATACTGTATACCTAGTGACCCAGTAGGTTAACATCTATATAATACTGTATACCTAATGACCCAGTAGGTTAACATCTATATAATACTGTATACCTAGTGACCCAGTAGGTTAACATCTATATAATACTGTATACCTAATGACCCAGTAGGTTAACATCTATATAATACTGTATACCTAGTGACCCAGTAGGTTAACATCTATATAATACTGTATACCTAGTGACCCAGTAGGTTAACATCTATATAATACTGTATACCTAATGACCCAGTAGGTTAACATCTATATAATACTGTATACCTAGTGACCCAGTAGGTTAACATCTATATAATACTGTATACCTAATGACCCAGTAGGTTAACATCTATATAATACTGTATACCTAGTGACCCAGTAGGTTAACATCTATATAATACTGTATACCTAATGACCCAGTAGGTTAACATCTATATAATACTGTATACCTAGTGACCCGGTAGGTTAATATCTAGATAATACTGTATACCTTGTGACCCAGTAGTGTTGCTTAATTTTTTTTCCTGTAGGATGTCAATCATTGATGACACGTTGTTATGTTAATGGTTAAGTGATTTGTTTAATGTATTATTTGCCTTGTTTTGTAGCCTTCACCCAGCAACAGTTTGGCAATTGGTTGAAGCTTGTGACAGGACCCACTATCTGGGTAGGAGTTCTCTCTCTCACCTGGGAGGTGGTGGCAGCCATGCTGGGGTGAGTAGACCTATTTCATACTAAAACAGTATCTGGAATTAAGTTTGTGATTCAAAGACGGTGGTAATTCTTAGGGCCAGGAGTTTTTCAATAACGAAACAGATCTAGTTCCACTTTGTTGCATTTGCTGACCCCAGAACAGTGGTCTGCCCCGGTGCAGTGTGAGTAATTCTTGTTTTGCGTTAATGTCCACTGATATCTGTGTTTCCTCCCCCCAGGTGTGTGTGTGTTAGAGGGTGCCTCTGGAAGCTCTGGGGTCTCGTCCAATGGGCTTTCTTTGCCTCTGCTGCAGTCACCATGTTTGCTATCAGTGTGGTGAGTCACACTTGTCAATCACACTGGGAGCCTTCTGATTGGTTGTTAACTTGAAAATATTTTTTTATTTCATGCTTGCATTCATCTACTGAGTAAAACCCATCTAATTACTCTAAGTCAGTGTTATGTGTAATAGTGAATCATTTGAATGAATACAGCATAAATCTACCTAATAGGTCTGTTGGAGTTACTATTGATCTATTAGTTAGCACTGTTTTATAAGACTCTCTCTGATTGGTTATGGTGTTGTCCTCCTCCCCAGGTGCCCTACTCGTCCATGGAGCAGGTGTACAGCAGTAAGATCCTACCGGAGGTGAGACAGGCCTACAGCCTAGTGGAGCGCTACAGACTGGTCAGTGCCTATAGCCTGGACAGCAGGATGACTGGGGTGGACGGGAGGTCAGAGGTCGTCCTAGAGGGCAGCATGGACAAGTACACCTGGAAGGTAAGAGAGCGGGGACCAAAAGAATAGTTATGGATGAAAAGTTTTCAGTTTAGTTATTTTTTCTCAGATTTCACAATATTAGACATGGAATGTCCTCAATCACATTATCGTCCTCAACTACTTGACTTTTATAAAGTAACAAAATGTTATATAGTTCTGCAAAAGGTGTATCATGTGTTTCAATGCACCTTTCCCCATTGGCCCTCCTAGGAGATAGAGTTCATGTACAAGCCGGGGAACGTGGGCGTGGCCCCTCCAGTGGTGGCCCCTCACCAGCCACGGTTAGACTGGCAGATGAGCCTCGCAGCCCAGGGACTAGCCAAACAGAGCCCCTGGTTTACAAGCCTAGTGCACTGCCTACTGCAGGGCAATAAGGATGGTATGTACTGCACTCTGGGAGAATTACTTCTATTTTTCAATTAAAGTATAGACCACAGACATCTTTGTTTTAATATGAGGAAAGAGCAGGTTGCATCTGGCAGACTACTTGTATTTTGGCTCTTGGTGGATGTTTTAAGGCCTGTGGTCTTATCTAGGATCAGGTCCCCCCTGTCCATTTCATCTTATTGATTATGATCTTAAAGGCAAAACTGATCCTAGATCAGCACTCCTTCTCTGAGATGCTTTATGAATACGGGCCCAGAAATCCAGTGGTATGTGCCTGAAATGTAAAACAGTGTGAGTGTGCAAGATTTACTCACATTTACACACAGCAACACTCAAAGATGACCACATACCTACATGCTGCACTACATTGCTCACACATGAATCTCTATCTCTCCCAGTGGTGAGACTGATCCAGACAGACTCAGCCCAATACCCATTCAGCCAGGCCCCCCCGGTATACCTCCGAGCCAGCCTCTACAAGTACTGGTTCACCCAGACCACACAGGACGGGTGAGCAGCCTACAACATCCATTATAGTAGTGGGTGTGCTGGGGAGAGAGTGGTAATGGGTTAATGGATTAACCCATGAATTCCTTAGATGATTCATTCATAAAATCTGTGAACTTAAATATTCACTATATTAAGTAATGTTATTCACAAAATGTACAGTATGGTATACTTACAGTATGCTAATCGTCAGAATTCGATACAGCCACTTGATACAGGTATTCAACCAGACACGAATGAAATCATTTTCCTATGGTACAGAGTGGTCCGTATTGGTTGTGTGCCCTGTCAGGTCTAGTCCTAATGAGTGGTGGAGGAGAGACTATGCGGAGGAGTTCTATCCTGCAGTGCAGCTGGGTGACCCTACCCTGGAGGGCATGCTCAGTCAGCACGGACTCAAGGTAGCTAAGCCTTTTTGCCCAACTGGGTTACGTTGTCACTTTGTATTGTATTGTAATATCTGTACTGTGGCTTATGATGATTGCCCCTCAACTCCAGATGTGGTGCTGTGTTGGCTATATGGAATTCACGCTCCCCTCTGCTCTTTCTTCTGTCACATGACTAGCGTGTGTGTGGAGGTGGTGCATTATAGTGTGTGCTGTGTTGGCAGGCGTACCAAATCTGATTTCTCAGACCTGCATACCAACAACACTTTGTTGTGTATGTACATGTGCTTACATATTATCTTATGTGCAGGAGAAGTTCCCGATCCAGCCCAGTCCTGACTCTCCTCTGGCCCAGGCTCTGAGGCAGGTGCGGGGCCATGTTCAGACTCTACCTGGCCACCTGGTGCTCTGGTCCCTCCTGTCCACCGTCGCCACCATCTGGCTCCTCAAAACCCTTCTCTCTGGGGCCCTGGGGGGCCGAAAGGCTAGACCCACCCCAGCCGAACCCAAGGCCAAAAAGGCTAAGGACCAGCCAGCAGAGAAAAGAGGCTCGGCCTCCAGTCTCAAAGCAGAGAGGGAGAACTTTGAGGAGAGGAAACAGGATGCTGACAGGAGCTTTAAGAAGAGGAAGTGATGCGGGACTGCTGCCATGGAACTTCCTGTTACGTTCTTGTTGTTGCCCCTTGTCTCGGGATGGAGGGCGGAGAGAAGGGGTGTTACCTACATGTAAATCTCGGGTGTTTCTACAGTAACTGCCAATCCGACCAGCTCTGTGACTCAGAGACCACCACTGTGGCCTTGTATTCAGTCAGTTCTCATCTGTCTCTCTCACACACACACATATATATACTGTACATACACAAGCAAAAACGTCTATTTTCTCTGTGCCTCCTTTCGTCACCATATTCTCAGGTCCGACTATGGATGAGTCTTCAGACATGCCTACGGGTGAGTCCCTGACATGACAGTACAGTGGTGCTTTATGAGCTATTTTAATTTTTTTAGCTTTGCCATCTGTTCTTCAGGGAACACTTTATCTGAATACTTTATCTGAAATCTGGGAATGCATTCATACATTTTTAAAGGTTGTTGTCCAACAGTTGTTTAATCTTGTGCTATGTCTTAAATATGATATTCAGGTATCCAAAGTCATGCTAGGCTGGGTGCAGTTATTGTGCAATGGTGAACCCTTTCATGGACCGCTGAGATGAGTTTTACTGTATCAGACAGACTTGTCAACAGTGGTTCTGTGTAATGATATCAATACCTGGGTCCTCTATCCTGTCCGTGAGAAACTGTATAGCGACATCGTCAAGAATACTGAATTCTGAAAGCTTTGTCCTGCTAAACCCTTTGCCCTTAGAACAGCAATCCACAGATTTAACTTCAAAACCCGTTTGTTGCATTATTTTGAACAGCTTTAATGCATAACTGCTCCTAAGAAATCTCTACATTCCACATCTGTGTACATTTCTTGAGACGTGTAGTATTACTTAAGCTTAGTGTATTAGGTTAAAGCACTGCTGCAAAATTTCTGGGATCTAAGGAGAAATTCCAAGCCCTAGGGCGCTATTCAATCTGTATCGCTATAAAAGTGTAAAGCTACTTTTTTACTGGTCAGTGTTTTTATTCATGACTGTATGTTGAAACTGAACACTTAGATTTGACAAACTACAGATGAAAAATGTAAGACAAACTTTCAGTGCTTGTCAGAAACGTACCTTTCTATCTCGTCAAATCTAGTTGATAAGGTGTGCTTCTGTCATTGCCAGGTATACTAACAGGTCTGCATGTGTTGTGATGGAGTCTGTAGCTTGGAGCTTGAATCCCTGCTTTTACATTTGTCTGTGGGTTCAATCCTTAGCGCTCATGCTTTTTAGCGATTGGACCCGGGCTGATTGGTCTCTGAGAGGTGTCAGTTTCTATAGGAACAATGACCAACAGGTGGTGCTCTGTGTCTCTGCATTTCTTCATGACAAATGTACAGGGAGAAGTGTTCAGGGTGAAAGAGCCAGTGGCTCTCTGGTAAGGATCTCACCAATGAGGTATGGGGTTGTAGGGTCAGCTCCTGTGTGTGGCTGTGTTGACACTCAGTAATGGTTGGAAGGCTGGTAGATGTCATGGGGGTGAATACCTTGGGTCCCCTCCTATGAAGAGTAGTAGCAGATATGGAGAAAAACTCCTGGGGAAAAAGCGGGCACTTCGTTTTTAAATATAGTCTAACTTTTTTCCTCCATAACCACTGCTCTTTGCTGTCGGTGAATCGCAGGGGGAACCCCGAGACTTTAACCCTTCTGCTTATGTTATCACAACCTTTCAGCCAATGCCACCTTTGTGTGGCAGCTACTCAGTGGGCATGACTCACTGACCTGCAGAGTCCTCAGTGGGCAACCATGCCCCAGAGATCAATCCTACAAACCCATGCTTATAGGGTGAGATCCTAACACCAGAGCCAGAATCCTTCACACTTTTGCTTTGCTTCATAATTTGACATTGAGAGTTGGGGTGATATGTATATTTGGCTGTGGTTAAAAATGTTCTTGAGTGTGTTGGTTGGATGAATGGAAAGATTTCCTAATGTTTGCTCAAGCTTTGCTGCAAATGTTTTATCAACAGAGTAAACAGACTGTTGCATCTGGTTATTGTCATTTCATACTCGTAATAAAGATTTGAAATTATGGGTAAAAGCCTTCTTGACAGCAAATACGTTTAAAAATTCGTATACAAAAAAATACATCTCATTTAAAGATCGGTATAAGACTTCATTTACGCTCACGATTGTGCCACAGGTAGACTGGTAACATTACTAGACAAGGCACTGAGAATGAGTCCATAATGAGGTTGTTTTGTGGGAGACTGAGCCCTCTTTGTCCTTAGGGCACTGTCCAACTGTCTCTCTCAGAGGAGAATAGTCCAAAGATGGTAGTCTTCGGGCTCGATTCAATCTGTTTCGTGGAAGTTTAGCGCTATAGCGTGATTTAAATTTAACGGCAATGTTCAGAGAATACATTCACGGTAAATGCTGCGTATGTCGCCGCAATCGGAAATTACCTTTAAATTTCAATACTGCTATAGTGCTGAACTTCAGCGATATGGATTGAATTGAGCGCTTAATAGTCCCATAGTGCTGCCCTCCACTGGTCAACATGTGTACAACATGCAGCAGCACTCCTCACAGCTTTACCAGAGGACAGAGGAGAGTGAGGACTGTGACGTCTCTCTCAGCAGTCCTGGAGCAGGTCATACGGGCCACCCTCTACCACCTGGTGCTTGTCCTCCTCCTCCTGTTAACACACATTCATATGTCATCTGGAGTTATGGTATCACCTCTAGAGCAAAATGGCTACTTTTCACTTTGTACCACACACAGTTCAATGGCATTCATATTCATGCACATATTTTTTTCTCCAGTGCTTGGTATACAAAGAAAATAGGGTGGGATCACTTACAGGAAGCTGAGATGAAACTGGTTCACTTGTGGCAGGGGCGGAGTCGTACGTGGGGTTAACGATACTGGGGTTGCAGATGGCAGGGTTACAGTCTGGAGGCGTCTCGTCCTCATCCTGCAAAAGCGGGCAAAGGTCAATTATCAAGTTCGAGGTTCCCCACGTTTTATTGTACATTTAGCTTCTTAATAAACAGAATATCTGAATATCAGTAAACAGCTGATTGCCTGCAATGAGACAAAAGGTCATAGTTGAATGATGTGGCTGTGCTGAGTGGAGACTCAGAGGAGGAAGGGGAGGACCATCCTCAGTGAATTTCATAAAAATTGTCAAATGTTTAAAAAGTTATTCTTTTTAGATAAAACTATACTAAATATATGGACATGTCACAGTAGCCTCAACAGCACTCTGTAGGGTAGCACCACGGTGTAGCCGGAGGACAGCTGGCGTCCGTCCTCCTCTTGGTACATTGACTTCAATACAAAACCTAGGAGAATATTGGTTCTCTCCCCCTTCCATAGACTTACATTTTCTCTCGACCTGTGTGCAGCTACGTTGTAAACTTTCATTCATAGGCTAGGTTGGAACAACCTCATGATGGGTATAGGGAAAATGTGAGTATCACGTAGTAGCCTAAACCTATCGATGTTACATTGAAATGGGTGAAGGGAATATGAATGACAGTCATCCAATATGCTATAATAGAAATAAGGCCATGCTCATGAAAAAAAAAAAGTGTCCTCCCTCATAAACGGCACTAACCGCCACTGGTCTGAATGTTGTGCAACAAACACACTCACCTTAAAGTAGTGGAACTGGAATGGTTTGGTCTTGTGGGTGTAGAAGTGGTAGCCTACAAACCCAGCCCCAGCCATCAACATGATCAGTAGCACAACTCCAATCCCCATCCCTGCCTTGTGACTCGCGTGGAGCTGGGGGACCAATCACAGATAGGGTCAGAGGTCAGACACAGGAGTCCAATACCTGACCTTAACAACTGATTTAGGATCAGTTCTCACAATTTGAGTCAGTCCTAATCTTAACCATCAACTATCAATAAATCTGATCAAGGACCAGTAATTTAGCCACATCTCATCAGAGATCAAGGAGAGAAACTAAACAGGAAATTATGTGGGTGGTCCTCTGTAGCTCAGCTGGTAGAGTACGGCGCTTGTAACGCCAAGGTAGTGGGTTCGATCCCCGGGACCACCCATACACAAAAATGTATGCACGCATGACTGTAAGTTGCTTTGGATAAAAGTGTCTGCTAAATGGCATATTATTATTATTATTATTATGTAATAATCTCACCGCTATCCGAGGGGTTGGGGCTTTGAGGGGTCCCTGCAGCACATGGATGATCCCATTGGATGCCAGGATGTCGGAGTCAACGATGAAGCGATCGTTGATATAACGGGAGGAACTCTACAGAGAGAGATCAGGAAGGGGCAAGTTTGAGCTCACTGAGACTACAATCATAAAGTCAAATGTTATTTTCAGTGGTAATCTCTGTTCTATAAAATACATATACGTATATGAGGCTCGTTCAGTAGCTAATTTTCAAATTTTCTCAAACATCTTAGTCCAATCTAGGAGACCTGGTTAACCAGAGCAACATATAATAAGTTCATATAACGGGGACTGAAAAACAACAGAAAACCTGCGTTGTACACTGAGTGAATGAACACAGTACAGTAAGTACAGGGATGATGTGTACGGTACTGTTGCTCCATGTCTCACCAGGGCCTTGGGGTTGAGGAAGTCAGCGATACCCAGGACAATGAGACTTTGGCCCAGCCGGGTGCGGATACGGCTGCCGTTGGTCAGGTCCTTCAGGGCCAAGGCCCGGCCCTCCGAGAGATGGTACTCCATGTCTCTGTGGGTCAGTGTCTGCACAACACAGGAGAGTGTATGTGTACACATTTATACAGACTGTATACATGTTCATATACGTGTGAGTAAGGACTCTATTCAATCTGTATCGCTGAAGCGTTAAAGATTGCGCAATAGACATTTAAAGGTAATTTCCGATCGAGTCGACATATGCAGCGTTTACCGTGAATGTAGTCTCCGCTAACGTGGGAATATTGCCTTAAAATTTCAATCAAGCTGTAACGCTGAACTTCCTGGACTGAGCCCTAAGTCTATTCTCTGGTTATGTCTAGTTGTAGTCATGCACTCCAAAAATCTGAGGGGGCACAAAGTACGTGAGGATGGCTAGGGGGTGGTTGGAGAATTTTGCATTTATCAAACACCTGGAACAGCTTTTTCCTACGATCTAGAGCCATAATCATTATGCTTAATTCTATATTAAAATTATGTTTATTTTTCTGCATATCTAAGCATACCTCTTGAGCTGTCTGTATCAGTGGAGGCTGCTGAGGGAAGGACGGCTCATAATAATGGCTGGAACAGAGCGAATGGAATGGCATCAAAAACATGGAAACCATGTGTTTGGTATATTTGATAGCATTCCACCTATTCCGCTCCAGCCATTACCACGAGCCCGTCCTCCCCAATTAAGGTGCCACCAACCTCCTGTGGTCTGTATCCTCCTGACTGGTGGTTATATTTTTAAAGAAACTAAATAGGCTTCTTTGCATCTCTGCTAAAATATGGGTAAAGGATTGAAAGGAATGTGAGTCTTATTCAGTACATTTAGTAATTGCTTGTTTTTCTAAAGTCCACCAACTTTGTCAGCAGGCATGCCAATTAAGATAATTGAACAAGCTAGCTACTCAAAGTTGCTGGATATTGGCGGGAACTGGAACATGCTGTCGTACACGTCGATCCAGAGCATCCCAAACATGCTCAATGGGTGACATGTCTGGTGAGTATGCAGGCCATGGAAGAACTGGGACATTTTCCACTTCCAGGAATTGTGTACAGATCCTTGCGACATGGTGCATGATCATGCTGAAACATGAGGTGATGGCGGTGGATGAATGGCACAACAATGGGCCTCAGGATCTCATCACGGTATCTCTGTGCACTCAAATTGCCATCGATAAAATGCAACTGTGTTCGTTGTCCGTAGCTTATGCCTGCCAATACCATAACTCCACCGCCACCATGGGGCACTCTGTTCATGATGTTGACATCAGTTAACCGCTCGCCCACATGACGCCATGTCTGCCATCTGCCCGGTACAGTTGAAACCGTGATTCATCCATGAAGAGCACACCTCTCCAGCGTGCCAGTGGCCATCGAAAGGTGAGCATTTTCCCACTGAAGTTGGTTCAAGACGAGCACTCAGAGACGGTTTCTGACAGTTTGTGCAGAAATTCTTCGGTTGTGCAAACCCACAGTTTCATCAGCTGTCCGGGTGACAGGTCTCAGACGATCTCAGACGATCCTGCATGTGAAGAAGCCGGATGGGGAGGTCCTGAGCTGGCCTGGTTACATGTGGTCTGCGTTTGTGAGGCCGGTTGGACATACTGCCAAATTCTCTAAAACAACGTTTTTAATTTATGAGCATTTTTTATTTTTCAAACAGGAAAAATCTGACAAATCTCTGGTGGTAATGTACAGGGCTGTGTGTGAGTAGCTGTGTGAGAGGGTGCATACTGTATGTCCGGGTGTGCATAATGCATGTCAGTGTGTCTGACAGGGTGTTCTTGTACCTGGTTCTGGTACAGTCCGGTATTATCAGGTACAAACAGAGTGGACAGGATGGTCAGGTTACTGAGGCGCTTCATAAACTGTTTTCCTGACTCTGACATCTGGGAGTAGTTCAGGATTTGCTGCAGGAAAAAAGGACTCTGGATCAGTAACAAACCATTGTGAGTGAACATAATAACCTGAATAGAATGATACCATTCAGATACTCACAGAGAGGAAGTTGGAGAAGGTAGGCTTCTCAGTGAGGACTTGCAGGAGGTTTCCAGTGCAGGAGTATCCATCTCCTATATAACCTGCTTTACATTCACATTTCACCTCTGGATTGGGAGACACACACCTTATGAAACACCTTATAAAACACACATTTGAAACACATAAAGAGGGCCATCTCTCGCTCTCTCCCTCTTTCCCTCCCCTCTCAATCATTCCCTCCTCTGACCCCCCCCCCTTACCCTTGACCCTGTAGCAGAAGGTGTCCCAGGTCTCACTGAGGTTGCTGCGTAAGCCGTAGTCTACAATGCCAACGTGACCAAAGCCACACTTGGGGTTGGAGTATGTGGTGGGGTAGGCCACTCTGGCCTGGTCCAGCCAGCTAGCCGCACACAGGTTGAGCCCGGCCTGGAGACAGGGGCATCAGAGTGTTAGCTAGCAACTCTACAGTGAATAGTATGTGTCTGTCTTTATGTGTGTGTAAATGTGTTTGTGTGTATATTTGCTAGTGTGTGTTAATGTGTGTGTGCTCACCTGCTGTGCGTAGGAGAGCTGTGTGTATGTGGCGATGGTTCCCCCCTCTCTGGTGCAGGCCTCCTGGGCCGATGTGTAGTTCAGCTTGTACTGTCCCTTGGTGGACCGGAAGTGGAACACACCAACTGTGCTGTCTGGTGGGGAGGTGGGGGGGGTACCAAAGATAGAAAACGTAAACATCACAGCATATCACACACCACATATGTGCGTTTGGGTTTTAGAAAAGAGCAATACTGTATATAAATCCTATGTATTCTTCTGCAGACTTTAAATGAAACTCCTATATGAGGAGTGTACAGTATGTATGTGTGTGCATGTGTGTGCGTGCATGTGTGTGTGTGGCGTACCCTCGTAGTGAAGGTCGGTACACTGGGCGTCAGAGTGGCACTGCGCGTTCTCCTGGAGACAACGGTTCACAAGAAGCTCCTTCACCTCACATGTCACACCGTCCCCTATGTAGTTATCCTTACACACACACTTCTTCTTTCCCTGTAGACACACACACACACACACACACACACACACACAAAGATGAATTCATATTTAAAGCAGACATATAGCTGACCTGGTGTATGTACATGTACTTACAAATAGCAATAACATTTAACTTTTACTTGATCAAGTAAAAGTACTCTAATAAGTTACCATAGCAACCCCTGTAGTACCCATGGCACCCCGTGGCTGACCCCTTACCGGCCCAGTCATGGTGCAGGTGGCGTGCTCGTGGCAACCCCCGTTGTCATCGACGGAGCAAGGGTCTATGGGCCGACAGATGAAGCCGTCCCCAGAGTGTCCCTTAGGGCAGGTACAGCTCACCTTCTCCCCCTTCTGACTGCACTTAGCTCCCTTGGCACAGCCACCGTTCCAGAACTTACACAGGTCGGCCACTAGAGCGTGGGGGAGAGAAGGAGGAAGGAACAGCCAAAGGAGCAATTCATGACACAGAAGAGAAGCAGTGATCAACAGTGATGTACATATTTGTTTTATGTGCGTATACGCAGTATGTGTCTGCATGTGTGGGATGTGTGTGTGTAAATGTGTGTGTGTGTTGTAGTACTCCAGTGTTGTCTCCTCAGGCCATTACCTATGCAGCTGATGCCGTCTCCCTCGTAGAAAAGTCTACATATGCAGGTATTGTTGTCTTTGCATATGCCGTTCTGAGAGCAGGTTGGGGAGCAGACTGGACCCTCCGCTTTAGGGAGAGGGGGATAAGTGTGACAGGAACAGTTAACATCAAAGTTTAAATGACAAATATCAGTTAGAAAATATATTTTAAATATAGTAGAAACTGCCATTTCAAGATGATGGCTCTTGGTCTTCCTTTGTGTGGTGGACATTTTGTAACTTGTGGTTCTTTACCTAGTTGTGTCTCACAGCGCTGCCCGGTCCAGCCCTGTTCACAGAAACAGGAGCCTGTCCCTTTAAGGCCATCTTCACATGACCCATGCTCTGTGCAGTTACATGCTGAGGAAAAAAAATGACATCATATCACAAGTCTGGTTCAAGATTCAGTATGGAGAATGATTCAAGATGATACACAATTAAACCACACAAGTTCAAGATGAAATTCTTCACACAAGGTAGCACAACAAATCTTGAGATTAAGGTATCCACACTAGAATGCTACACACCTGTGCAGTCCGGTCCATAGTGGCCTTCTTTACACAACTCACAGGCGTCGCCCTGGAAACCCGTGTCACATGTGCAGTTACCGTTGCCTAGGTGACCGTCATCACACTTTCCATGGTTAAAACAGGGAGAAGACTTCCCGCCAGGACAAACTTGAGATAAACACAAACAGGAAGTCAAAGGCGTGATGGGAAACAACTCAGATCTGTAGTCTTTCACTTCAAACACCTTTAACAAATGCCAATCATATTTCTGAGACTACATGAGACTTTTGGAGCTAGTCTTTGAGAATTACATTCTTTATGGGATTTTCACCACCAACTGTCATTGTTGTCCTATGTATTAGGATGCATTCCAAATAGTACCCTATTCCCTAGTACGTTTGACAAGTAGTGCACTATAAAGGGAATAAGGTGCAATTTGGGATGCAGTATTGGTATGATCAGGGAGATCTGAGGCAATTTTGGGGAGTTCTTACCCAGACAGTCACGTCCATAGAATCCAGGACAGCACTTGGGTTGCCAGAGGACCAAAGTACATATGGCCTGGCAGCCTTTATTCATATTCAATATCATGGGCAGGTCACATTTCTTCACCTCCTGTAGAATACATATATAGGGGCAGTATTTAGTAGGGGACAGATGCAAGTGTTATATTCACATAACAGTTACGACGGATGGACGGATGAACAGATACCTTGACTTTGGACCCAGGGGGGCAGCGTGTTGATGATGTGCAGAATGCACAGGGTAGCTATCACACAGGAGAAATACAGAAAAAACATTAGAAGACAATAATAATTCTAATCAGCTTATTCCATGCTAGCAATAAAAAAGACTATCTACTGTATGATATGGTCACACTCACCGGGAAATCTACTGTTTCCAGTTTGTCACAGCGACCCCCGAGACTGGGTGGGTTCAGCAGACAGTCGATCCCATAGGCTATCCCACCATTGAAGGGGAGGTGCCTCTGGATGATTCGGCAGTTCCCGTCGTTGAGGAAGATTTCACCCTGTGGAGAAAAGTACATCTCTCAGAAAATGTTGGCTTTTGGGTCAATCCAAATACCACAAGATGGCCTTCCTTTCTTGCCTCAAAATTTATTTTATTATGCATGTTAGTGTTGTACAAACACACCACTACTTTGTTTTACTCACTATCTTGTCCAGCCCTCCACAGTTGGCTTTGAGTTTGGATCCCTGGAGCGTCCGTATTGGATCCATGTGAACCAGCTCTGCTGCATACACCTTGGTGTCTCGGAGGATGTGGTATTTGAGGTACTCCAGCAGGTGTCCTCGGTTCTGTGTGTTGTAAAGGAAGTCTTTCTGCTCCTGGGGCAGTGCGGCCATGGCCTGGTCCGACGGCAGGAACAATGTCACGGGCTGGTGGAGGGGGTCGTTCACCATGGCCATCACATCTGTGTCCTGCAGGCGAAACAGAAGAACACCTTCTTTAACACTTTTTATGGGAGACGTTTTAGATTGTGATTCTCAGAATCCATAAAGGAAATAGGAACTTCACAGGGACAATACTAACCAACAGCAGTTTGTAGAAGGTCTTGTAACCATTACGATCAGCCACATCAGTGAGGTTCAACTGTGAAGGGAGAGATGGAGAGGGAAAGAGAGAAAGAGGGAAAAGAGAGAGATGGAAGAGGGACAGGGAGATGGTGATGAGTTATCCCATGATGGAGTGTCTGACAGATTTATACAGGTGTATTGATTACAAATAGTCTCTGTCTTTGTACATACTGGCCCCTCTATCACATCAGCCTTCTTCAGGCTCTCTGGTATCATGAAGGTGTCAATCTCATGGATGATCCCATTGATGCTCGGGTCATCACTGTGCACCACTTTCACCATGTTGTTGATGAGGATGGTACCCTGGAAACAAGGACAGAATACCTTAAATCTCTCACCACAACCATGGAATCTCTTCCTAAAATGTAGCAGAGGAACCAGATGCAACATCTATACTATACTTCTATACGTCTCAAGGTATATAAATAATGTCCAATCCGTTATGATAATAAATGGTATCTTGGATAATAATCCACAGACATTGAAGCAACCAATATAATCCACTGGGAGTGTGGTAATCTCATTGGTTACCTCAGAGTAGGTGATGGTCAAGACGTCTCCCATGAGAGTGGTCAGGTTTCTGGGCGTGGTCAGGTCGCTGGCCAATAGGGTATGACATGACACGATATGGTAGCGAAGCATCTTGGCCATCTTCTCTCTCTTCGAGGAATGCCTAAACTCTTTTGCCTAAGAGCAAGTCACACACAGACATATAGAAACAGGTGCATGTACACACACACAGACACACACACACACACACACACACACTTTCCTACCATTTCCCCCTGGGCGAAGGCCTCAGCTGTTGGAGCAAAGACTGTGAATGGACCCCGGCCCTTCAGAGAGATATCTGCTATCTGAAAACAAACAACGTTCAACCAACAAGATCTTCAGTTCATTTGCTAATATTTTAGTAAACAGGGATTGTGTTGTGCCTTTCTCACTAGGATGTATAACTTAATCCAGAACATAAATAAAAGTGTTCTACTGGTCAGTGAGAGACTCACCATCAACCCAAGATAGAAATCCCTCAGTTTCCTGGTGAGAAGCTCCTGTGGATGAAAAAGATAAACACTAATCAAAGATCGAATGAAGAGTGAGTGAGTGAGAGAGCGAAAGGGAAAGAAAGTGGGAAAAGAGGTGTGTGTATGTGTACTTACAAATGCCAATCAAATTGAACTTTTACTGCTATGTGTAGTCTCCTGTCCTACTCACCTTGCCCACAGTGCCTTTACAGGTGATGCCGTCGCCCACGTATCCGTCCATACAGGTGCAGCTGCGTTCCCCTGGACCAGTCATATTACACCTGGCGTACCTGTGGCAGTCCCCGTGTTTCTGCCAAGAGGACCACCACACTGTTACACTGTTCACTACATTTACAATGTTCACCACACTGTTACACTGTTCACCACACTGTTACACTGTTCACCACACTGTTACACTGTTCACCACACTGTTACACTGTTCACTACATTTACAATGTTCACCACACTGTTACACTGTTCACCACACTGTTACACTGTTCACCACACTGTTACACTGTTCACCACACTGTTACACTGTTCACCACACTGTTACACTGTTCACTACACTATTACACGATTCACCACACTGTTACACGATTCACCACACTGTTACACGATTCACCACACTGTTACACTGTTCACCACACTGTTACACTGTTCACTACATTTACACTTTTCACCAGACTGTTACACTGTTCACTACAATTACACTGTTCACCACACTGTTACACTGTTCACCACACTGTTACACTGTTCACTACATTTACACTGTTCACCACACTGTTACACTGTTCACCACACTGTTACACTGTTCACTACATTTACAATGTTCACCACACTGTTACACTGTTCACCACACTGTTACACTGTTCACCACACTGTTACACTGTTCACTACATTTACAATGTTCACCACACTGTTACACTGTTCACTACACTGTTACACTGTTCACTACACTGTTACATTATTCATCACGCTGTTACACCGTTCACCACGCTATAACACTGTTCACCACACTGTTACACTGTTCACCACACTGTTACACTGTTCACTACATTTACAATGTTCACCACAATGTTACACTGTTCACCACACTGTTGCACTGTTCACCACACTGTTACACTGTTCACCACACTGTTACACTGTTCACTACACTATTACACGATTCACCACACTGTTACACGATTCACCACACTGTTACACGATTCACCACACTGTTACACTGTTCACCACACTGTTACACTGTTCACTACATTTACACTTTTCACCAGACTGTTACTGTTCACTACAATTACACTGTTCACCACATTGTTACGGTGTTCACCACACTGTTACACTGTTCACTACACTGTTCACCACACTGTTACACTGTTCACCACACTGTTGCACTGTTCACCACACTGTTACACTGCTCACCACACTGTTACACTGTTCACCACACTGTTACACTGTTCACCAGACCGTTACACTGCTCACTACATTGTTACACTGTTCACCACATGGTTACACTGTTCACCACACTGTTACAATGTTCACTACACTGTTACACTGTTCACTACACTGTTACACTGTTCACTACACTGTTACACTGTTCAACACACTGTTACACTTTTCACCACACTGTTCACCACACTGTTACACTGTTCACCACACTGTTCCATAATTATTCACGATGTTACATTGTTCACTACATTTACACTGTTTACCACATGTTTACACTGTTCACCAGACTGTTACACTGTTCACTACATTTACACTCTTCACCACACTATTACACTGCTCACTACATTTACACTGTTCACCACACTGTTACACTGTTTACTACATTGTTACACTGTTCTCTACACTGTTACACTGTTCACCACACTGTTACACTGTTCACTACATTTACACTGTTCACCACATGTTTACACTGTTCACCAGACTGTTACACTGTTCACCAGACTGTTACACTGTTCACTACATTTACACTGTTCACCACACTGTTACACAGCTCACTACATTTACACTGTTCACCACACTGTTACACTGTTTACTACATTGTTACACTGTTCACCACACTGTTACACTGTTCACTATACTGTTACACTGTTCACCACACTGTTACATAATTATTCACGCTGTTACACTGTTCACCACACTGTTACACTGTTCACTACACTGTTACACTGTTCACTACACTGGTACACTGTTCACTACACTGGTACACTGTTCACCACACTGTTACACTGTTCACCACACTGTTACACTGTTCACCACACTGTTACACTGTTCACCACACTGTTACACTGTTCACCACACTGTTACACTGTTCACCACACTGTTACACTGTTCACTACACTGGTACACTGTTCACCACACTGTTACACTGTTCACCACACTGTTACATAATTATTCACGCTGTTACACTGTTCACCACACTGTTACACTGTTCACTACACTGTTACACTGTTCACCACACTGTTGCACTGTTTACCACACTGTTAACTACACTGTTCACCACACTGTTACACTGTTCACCACACTGTTACACTGTTCACCACACTGTTACACTGCTCACTACACTGTTACACTGTTCACTACATTGACACTTTATTGAGGGCGAGATTAGAGATGTACCATTCGACAGAGGTTGACAACCGTACAAGACTCCTTCCCATCTCCTGTGTAGCCTTGGCTGCACACACATGATGTCTGGATAGAAAACATGAAATAAGTCAGTTCATTTTTTTTTACAACAGATTGATGGACACCAAACACACACAACTGACCAACTGACTGACTTACTTTGTTAGGTCCAGTGTGAATACAGTCTGCATTCACATGGCAGCCTCCTCTACCATCCAGACAGGGGTTGATCTCTGAGGAAAAATAAAACAAAGTTTTATATTAACATTTCACAAATACTTTCTTACCATTTCTTTCAGTGGTAGCCCAACCCTAGATAACAAATTGAACAAACACAGCTGAAACTCAACATTATTTCAGCCCCTGACCCGTCAAAGTGTGTAGATTAAAAACCCATACTTACGTACACACACCACCCCATCACCATGATATCCTGTGTTACACACACACTGCCTGCGTCCTGGGAGAGTCCTCTTACACACAGCGTGAGGACTGCAGGCTCCGTTATTGTCTTTGCAGGCATCTTTTGCTGCACACACACACACACACACACACACACACACACACACACACACACACACACACACACACACACACGCAGCTTTGTTACACCTAGTTTCCTGTGTAGTAGTCATGTATAGTTTATAGCAGTTAATGTACCAGCATAATAGTGCATGCTGGGAAGTGATGGGAAGGATACCTTTGCAGTCAGTGCCGTTACCCTGAAACCCTGCCAAACATTCACAGCGACCTACTACACACCTGTGAGATAGATGCAAAAGAGGAGAAGAGATGGAACCACAGTTTATAACTAAGAGATGTAAGAACCGTTTCACCGACTTGCTGTGCTGAAATGGTTTGATTTCAACATAATCACATCATAGAGTGGTGGGAAGCTGAAGTCAGAGTGAGTTCACTCACATTGCACTGGTGTGGCACTTCCTGTCCCCACAGTTCTCTTCTCTAGTGAACTCTGAAACACAGCAAACAGGGATTACATTTTTTACATTGTCATGTTACAGTATCATGAACACAATATGAGATGATCCTATAACATTGATATGATTCATGTGAGATCAAATGCCCATGTAACATGTACTTGTAATAAATGTTTTTTTTTTTTGTATGTCTGTTAGAGGTGGGACTAAAGTCCCTTGGTAGGATACGTCCTGTGCCGTGGCATTTGCGTCCCTCGCCTTTGCAACCATGAAAAACACTTTAAAATGACAAAAAGTTACACATCCTACATGTTTTTGTTGATATTGAACTGTTTATCAATGATAAACCAAAATGCAAGTCCTCTGTACTGCAAAACTGTATTTGTATGTATTCTTTAAAGTACTTAGGATATGCAAATTGTCTTGTCCCCGTAGTGATGAGTAGTTGTAGTGACATGTTTTGGGGATTTAGAGATATCTGTCTATTATTTGAATTCTAGAAAGTAAATAAAAAGTTTTTCATATTTGTATAGATTAATAAAAACAAAGAATGCTATTAAATGATCTTTATTTTTATATATAATACAGTGGGGTCAGAAATGATTAACAGGACATTTTAGCCACAAATCTGGTTGCCTCTGCCAGGAGGCTGAAACTTGGCCACAAGTGGATCTTCCAGCAACACAATAACCCCAAGCACACATCAAAATCCACAAAGAAATGGTTAGTTGGCCACAAAATCTTATCTTATCCAGAGCGACTTACAGGAGCAATTAGGGTTAAGTGCCTTGCTCAAGGGCACATCGACAGATTTTTCACCTAGTCGGCTCAGGGATTAGAACCAGCGACCTTTCGGTTACTGGCACAACGCTCTTAACCACTAAGCTACCTGCCGCCCATATGAAGGATATCAAGGATCTGGAAGGATTCTGTATGGAGGAATGGTCTAAGATACCTCCCAATGTGTTCTCCTACTCACAAAACATTTTAGAAAAAGGCTCAGTGCAGTTATCCTAGCAAGGTGAGGTATTGAAAGTTATTGAAAACAGGAGTGTCAATCATTTTTACCCCTACCTTTTTTTGAAAAAAAAAAAAGATTACTTGTTAAACAAAATATTTTTCTCTGAGCAATTGTATTAGTATATAATAATATAATTTCCCCAATTTTTTTAAGCATACACTATAGCTAAGTATTTGAATTATTTATTTACACAGTCATTTTTTATAAATCGTTATCAAGGGTGTCAATAACTTCGGACCCCACTGTATGTGTACCTACGTTTTATGTAATTTGTGTTACTGCCTTGAAAATCACTCTTTACAAATATATGCAAGGACCTTGAGCATTCCCTACAGTTGCAAACTGTTATTGGGGGAGGGGTCTATATTAAATAGAATTATTAATATAATAATAATATTTGCCTTTTAGCAGATGCTTTTATTCATGTGTGCATACATTTTACATATTAGGTAATCACACCCTTTTAGTATGTCATACATTTGAGGATTCCATTGATAATTTGGTGTGTCTAAATAAAAACTGTCATTGGTGTTACTCAATTTAAATAAAGGGAAATTACATTGTGAGCAAAAGTATTAATCATATCACTGTAGTTAAAGGGTTAATGACCTAGTTAAAGGGTTAATGGCCTGATCTCTCTCCTCTGTCAGTTGATTTAGAATGGGTAGATGTACCCAAATACTTTTAAAAACATATATACTGTATATATATGCAATTTAATTTAATTTTCTCGAAATGCCACCACAACTCAAGAATGACCCTCCTGCTCTGTGGCCCACTTATCAGGCAATCACCCTGTCATACATACTTGAAAGAGTAAATGCAAGGAGCTAAAATTATACTAATAAAAAATAAGAACAACTCCAGCACATGTACTGTCATACAGTACATACTGTCATCACAGGTGATCCCTCTCCAATATGCATCACACTCGCATGTCCCATCTCCATGGATACCGTCATTGCACCGGCCGTTCTTACACCTACAGTCTGTAGAGAGAGAGAGGGGCGGAGACAGAAAGACAGAGAGAGAGAGAGTGAGAGAGAGATAGAGAGAGAGAGCGAGAGAGAGAGAGAGAGAGAGAGAGAGAAAACTATGCTGTTGATAGTAGTGTAGATGTTGATTGTGTTTCTGTAATGCAAAAGCATCCCAATGTTGAATTGTTGGATTCTATATTGTAGTGGCAAGTTTATAGTGGATATATCTTGCGACAGTACCTTGGTCACAGTGGACGCTATATTACTACACTCTTAGAAAAAATAGTTCCAAAAGGGTTCTTCGGCTGTCCCCATAGGAGAACCCTTTTTGGTTCCAGGTAGAACCCTTTTGGGTTCCATGTAGAACCCTCTGTGGAAAGGGTTTTACATGAAACCCAAAAGGGTTCTACCTGGAACCAAAAAGGGTTATTCAAAGGGTTCTCCTATGGGGCCGAAGAACCCTTTTAGGTTCTATATAGCACCTTTTTTTCTAAGAGCGTACAGTACATTACTACAGTACCTTGGTCACAGTACCTTGGTCACAGTACCTTGGTCACAGTACCTTGGTCACAGTGGATGCCGTATTTGCCCTCCTGACACGTTTCACAAGCGGTCCCGTTGAAGCCCTTCTTACATTGGCACACCCCTGTACCGTTGGTCCCGTCCTGGCACACCCCGTTCCCATAGCAGGGCTGGCCTTTGGGCCCTGGACACGGCTCACAGTGCTCCCCGTAGAACCCGCCACAGCACCTCCGCACCTACAGGGGGAGCTAGAGTCACTCACAGGGACACACTTCTACTCTCACTTCCAATTGGCGTAAAGGTAGAGTATCACTGCCTGTCAATTCCCTCACTCAGGTAGAGCTTCTCTAGACCCTTGTTGATTCCTCTTCTTGGATTTAAACCATTGAATATGTGTAAGAAATATGCAAACACAATGCTAACAAATGATGTTAACAGTGCTTTTTGTTTCTACACCAGTGACACATTCTAGACTAGGGATGCATGGCAAATTACACCCTATTCCCTATGGGCCCTGGTCAAAAATAGTGCACTATATAGGGAATAGGGTGGGATGCAGTCCGAGGTGTGGTAGTATTCCAGTGATTCCAACACAGTGCTAGTGGTGCTACTGGTGTCTCACGTACAATGGTAGTGTTCTTGCAGATGGTCTTGCAGCCGAGGCTGAGCAGCTGTTCCCCCTCGTAGACCCGACGGAACATACACTTTTTCCTGACCAATGTCTGTAGGGAAAACAGCCATAACACAGAGAGTAATTCATGAAACATGACAGCCATTTTGGATCCACTATACAGTAGCTGGATATACTTGAAAGGTATCATACCATTGGGGTAGATCCGGCTGGACAGGTGTTGTCTTGTGGGTAGAAGCAGTCTTGACAGGATCCCTTCAGACAAAAGATGAATGAAGAATTATCTGAGAAAATTCATGTCAAATGTTTAGAAAAAGGAAGAAAGGGGTATTGATTAAGCTGTACCGGAAATGTCTTGAATTGCTGGATGTCGCAGCGATTTTTGGTGATATCTAGGACTGCAGATAGGCCGTGGATCACCCCTTTACCACCCTGGATGTCTGACACCTTTACCTGGGCCTCATTCACAAACAACTACAGAGGAGAGAGAAGAGAAGAGAAGAGAAGAGAAGAGAAGAGAAGAGAAGAGAAGAGAAGAGAAGAGAAGAGAAGAGAAGAGAAGAGAAGAGAAGAGAAGAGAAGAGAAGAGAAGAGAAGAGAAGAGAAGAGAAGAGAAGAGAAGAGAAGAGAAGAAAAAAGAAGCACCACATTTTGAGAGGACTCAAACAGCAGTAGACTACATCCAATATGGCTGATACAACACTAGAAGAAGAACACAAACAGAATTCCCAGAGCATCCCATAATAATAATACCTTGTCATCCCTGGGTAAGATGCCTAGCTGGTAGGAGAACCCCAGCATGGTCTCCTTGTAGGCTCCACCCAGCAGGTCTATCCTCATCAACCTATCAGACAGCACTATGTGGTACCGCGTCGTATTCAGGTCCTGACAACAACCAAAACACACACAGTACTATACAGTTCATACATTATATAAGCACGCACACTCGCATCCACAAACACAATGTGTAACAAGATCACAAAATAATTTGAGGTACCATGGTGTCCGAAGCGGTATTCTTGAGGTACTCGAGGACAGCACTGTCTGTTGGAGCAAACACTGTGTACGCCGAGGCCTGCTCTATCTCCTCTGTCAGGTTATGATGCTGAGAGGGAGCAGACAGAGACAGACATTGTCCTCAGATATGGCTGCTTATGGAATCACAAGTAATTTAATGGAGAACATTAATAAGACATTGATAAGGCTGGGGTTGTTCATCAGAGTGCTCTCTTCAAAAAAGAGAGTTTGGGTGCTGTATGAGCATGTGGCTTGGATGAAAAGAATAGAAGCCTTATAATGTACGTACAACAAGGTAACTCCTGAACAGGGAGAACTCTGGCCTCTGTGCAAGCAGCTCCAGCAGCCCCTCACTTAGACTCCTCTCTGGAACCAACACTGTGTCAATAATGTGGATCAGTCCATTGGTTGAAGCCACATTTGCGGTTGTTATGGTGGCTCCTCCAATCCCTGTGGACTGACAGACAATACAGGGTTAACTTCAGGTCATGTGTTACAGTATCACAGTTCCTGTTCACTTCAAGCTTAGGATAAAACCTGCCTCTAAACTCACCTCATTGGTAATAGTAACAGGAAGAGCCTTCTTCAGAAGGGAAGTGAGCTGCAAGGTGGAGGATGCGTTCCGTAGGTTAGCTAGCGAGTAGACACCTTGGATCATGTGATTTCTATCAGGGTATAATCAGAAATAAGGATTATCACAATGGAAGAATCTCAATGCCTATACCAAAACGTTTTAGAAAGTTATCCAATGGAAAATAAAAAAGGTTCTTATTGGACAAGTCCAGGTAATCTCTTCCTGTTTCAGGCCATATTCTTTCATTTGGTGCCTAATGAATATGACCCAGGTCTTACTTGATGATACTGGGTAAGTTCCCCTGGGTTGTCCAGAAGTCCTTGTCCTCTTTGGTCATCTTGTCTGTGGCTGCTGTGGACGGCACCAGCAGAGTTATGTTCTGACTGTTCATGAGTGGCAGTTGGGAAATGCCTGTGTCCTGGGAGAGGGGAGGAGACAAAAGAAAATACTAAATGCCATGATGACCTAAAACCATCCGACCAGCATCTTACAGGCATACTAGCAGGCTAACAGAAGGTAATGGTGAGTTGTGAATATGACCTTGTGCAGATTGTAGCAGTATGCACTACAGTACCCATAATGCTCTATAACCATATCCGGTTGTATCTTACTAAACGTTCCTGAAGCTTACACTATGCACTCTTAGAAAAAAGGGTTCCAAAAGTGTTTTTCGGCTGTCCCCATAGGATAACCCTTTTTGGTTCCAGGTAGAACCCTCTGTAGAAAAGGTTCTATATGGAACCCAAAAGAGTTCTACCTGGAACCAAAAAGGGTTCTTCAAAGGGTTCTCCTATGGGGACAGCCAAATAACTATTTTAGGTTCTAGATAGCACCTTTTTTTCTAAGAGTGTGGTGTGATGTCTCCTTATTGATACAGGATGTCAGAAGTGAAAATAAGTTGTTTCTTATTCAGACAATAAAGAATCTGAACAACAGCATTAACAACACAGGGAAAACTCAAAACCCCCCTCCTGTAAAACGATGAGAAATGACAATGGTTAAGTCAAACTCACAGTCACCCATTTGGCGAATTCAGTGACGTCAGGAAGGGCCATCAACTCCTACAGAGACACAGTGGCGGTTAGGTTTGTTATTCAGATCAGAGTAGGTATGTCAGTCCCCCAATCCTAAGCCATATGTGGCTACCTGTCTTGGCAATAACGTAGGAAGTGCTCACCTGTCCCACGTTGCCGTAGCACACCTCTCCGTCACCTGTGTATCCATCCTCACACACACACTTCCATGCACCGGCCACGTAGAGACAGCTTGCCTGTAGGAGAGAAAGTAGATCAAAGTTCATGAGGTCAAAGGCTATCATCTCAGTCATTCAGTATTATGGTCTGTGATTTTATTGGTCAATACTTAGCCAATGAGAAGTAGCGGGCACCCACCAGATAATGACAGCCGCCATTTTGTGCCACGCACGGATTGTTCGCCTCGCACTCCCTCCCATTTCCACGGAAACCACTCTTGCACGCACAGCCGCTCTGCATTTGGAAATAGGAACATGCATAGGATCAACTGGAGTCTTTGGGCTTTTTTGAATGGATGGGATAAGATAGATGGTAGGGGAGAAAAGATACGAACAACATAGCATTGTCAGTCAGACTGTTTTGGGAGTTTGATGCCCTACCTCCCTCTCTCACCTGTCCAGGGCCCACGTAGATACAGGTGGCATTGGGATGGCAGCCCCCTCTATCAGCGCCCAGGCAGTCATTGATAGGCTGGCACTCATCCTCGTCCGCCCTCCACCCTGCCAAACAATGGCATGTGTGTGAGCCTGGCCCTGTCTTTATACACTTGGCCTGTAGGGGGTAGTGGAGAACACAGTCAGAACAGCTCAGTGCAGCAAGCAGGCTACCATGCTAAGGTGAAAAACAGATCTAAAATGTTACATTGGAAAAGGTACTGAAATACGTTGATGGTGAGATGTATGGTTTTCGTACATTGTGTGTTTTCTGTGCTTACATTCACATCGCATCCTCCACGGTTCGGCTGGGCACAGGGGTCCGTATCCACACACGTGATCCCATCACCTTGGAATCCAGGCTTACACACACACCTTCACACACATAAAAAACACGCCTTTTACTTAAAACAAACTTTTGCAGGAGGGATATCTTGGATACAAAACACTGTGTTGTCTTGAGAATTTAGAACATTGAGTGAGAGAAAGGGATTCTATTGTTATACCATCATCCCCAACAAGGCCGCAGTGAAGCCTGCACACTCACTTGACTGCCCCTCCGTTGAAGTCACACTTTGCGTAGGCATGACAGAAGGTCACCTGGGGGCCACAGGCCTGGGTGTGGCGTTCACAGTACTGGCCAGTGTAGCCCGGCTGGCAGGAGTCCACCTTACAACGCCCGTCTGCCTCGGGACGGTTATCACACACACCATGGATACAGTCACAAGCTAGGGACAGAGGGGGAGAGACACATCATCAACATGAGACAGACATGTCATCATCTGGGGACACTGATATGTCCCTGTGTCAATATAGAATGTCTAAGACGGGGGTGTACTTTTGTCGCAGGCCGGTCCGTATTTGTTGGGGTTGGAGCAGTAGTGGCACCGGGAGCCTTTGAAGTTGGTCTCACAGACACATGTCCCGTTTCCCTCGATCCCCTCAGAACACTAAGACACATGGTAGAAAATAAGTATGAATACCTACATACTGTACATAAACACAAAGATGAGGATTATGCCAATCACTGCATAGATTATCCTCAGTCAGATTGGTTAAGTGGTTAAGGGATAAATTGGTTAAGTGGTGTGTCTCACCTGTCCGCGACGGGAGCAGGGGGTGTTGAACCCTCCAGGACAGGGGGTGCAGTCTGGCCCATAGAAGCCCTTACAGCACAGTGGTGTCTGGGGAGAGGATGATGTAGAGGTGGGGTTAGGGAGGAGGACAGGCTCAGGAGGGTGAAGAACTCAAATCAGACCAGGCCTACAGAGTGTGTGAGGGGTGTTTGAGGTGTGCTAGGTGCGAGCGAGGTTGTGTGTGGTGTGTGTGTGTGTATATGTTTTCCTACATTATCAGGACCAGAATGTCCTGACAAGTCACCAGAATGTCCTGACAAGGTAGGAAAACAAGAAACGTGAATTTGTTAAAATTATATTTTAGGCTTAAAGGTTTAGGGTTTGGGGTTAAGGTTAGGTTTAGGGTTAGGAGTTAGGGTTAGGGGTTTTATGTGTGTCTGTGTGTGTCTCTACCGTGAGGGTCCTGTTGCATATGAGGGCGCAGCCAAACGTAGGGATGTTGAAACCCAGTATATTCCGGAACACACAGCCGCGAGTGAAGGTGTTCTACACAAAGGGGGCAACGTCAGCAAAATAAACACAGAGCTGTATAGAGTACATGGATGGTTACATCCCAAATGGCACCCTACTACCTTTAAAGTCTACTACTTTTGTCCAGTGCTCATAGGGCTCTGGTCAAAAGTAGTGCACTATATAGGGAATAGGATGCCATTTGCAAACAGTAAACACATACAGTGCCTTCAGAAAGTATTCACACCCCTTGACTTTTTCCACATTTTGTTGTGTTACAGCCTGAATTTAAAATGGATAAAATTTAGATTTTGTGTCACTGGCCTACACAGTGGTGTAAAGTACTACTTAATTCGTTTTTGCGGGTATCTGTACTATCTGTACAACTTTTACTTCTGCTTCACTATAATGTACTTTTTACTCCATACATTTTCCCTGACACCCAAAAGTACTCGTTACATTTTGAATGCTTAGCAGGACAGGAAAATTTTCCAATTCACGCACTTATCAAGAGAACATCCCTGGTCATTCCTACTGCCTCTGATCTGGCGGACTCACTAAACACACATGCTTCATTTGTAAATTATGTCTGAATGTTGGAGTGTGCCCCTGGCTATCTGTAAAATAAAATCAACTGTCTGGTTTGCTTAATATAAGGAATTTAAAATGATTTATATTTTTACTTTTACTTTTGATATTTAAGTATATTTTAGCAATTACATTTACTTTTGATACTTAAATATCTTTAAAACCAAATACTTTTATTCAAAAAGTATTTTACTGGGTGACTTTCACTTTTACTTGAGTCACTTTCTATTATGGTATCTTTACTTCTACTCAAGTATGACAATTGGGTACTTTTTACACCACTGAGCCTACACACAATACCCCATAACGATATTATAACCGCGATCGATAATAGACAGTACTATGCAGCCGTCTTCATCGACCAAGGCTTTCGACTCTGTCAACCACCGCATTCTTATTGGCAGACTAAATAGCCTTGGTTTCTCAAATGACTGCCTCGCCTGGTTCACCAACTACTTCTCAGATAGAGTTCAATGTGTCAAATCGGAGGGCCTGTTGTCTGGACCTATGGCAGTCTCTATGGGGGTGCCACAGGGTTCAATTCTTGGGCCGACTCTTTTCTCTGTGTATATCAATGATGTTGCTCTTGCTGCCGGTGATTCTCAGATCCACCTCTATGCAGACGACACCATTTTGTATACATCTGGCCCTTCATTGGACACTGTGTTAACAAACCTCCAAACGAGCTTCAATGCCATACAACACTCCTTCCATAGCCTCCAACTGCTCTTAAACACAAGTAAAACTAAATGCATGCTCTTCAATCGAACGCTGCTGGCACCCGCCCACCCGACTAGAATCACTACTCTCAACGGGTCTGACCTAGAGTGTGTGGACAACTACAAATAACTAGGTGTCTGGTTAGACTGTAAACTCTCCTTCCAGACTCACATTAAGCATCTCCAATCCAAAGTTAAATCTAGAATTGGCTTCCTATTTCGCAACAAAGCCTCCTTCACTCATGCTGCCAAACATGCCCTTGTAAAACTGACTATCCTACCGATCCTTGACTTTGGCGATGTCATTTACAAAATAGCCTCCAACACTCTACTCAGCAAATTGGATGTAGTCTATCACAGTGCCATCCGTTTTGTCACCAAAGCCCCATATACTACCCACCATTGTGACCTGTACGCTCTTGTTGGCTGGTCCTCACTACATATTCGTCGCCAAACCCACTGGCTCCAGGCCATCTATAAATCACTGCTAGGCAAATCCCCTCCTTATCTTAGCTCATTGGTCACCATAGCAACACCCACCCGTAGTATGCGCTCCAGCAGGTATATCTCACTGGTCATCCCCAAAGCCAACACCTCCTTTGGCCGCCATTCCTTCCAGTTCTCTGCTGCCAATGACTGGAACGAACTGCAAAAATCTCTGAAGCTGGAGACTCTTATCTCCCTCACTAACTTTAAGCATCAGTTGTCAGATCACCTTACCGATCACTGCACCTGTACACAGCCCATCTGAAATTAGCCCACCCAACTACCTCATCCCCATATTGTTATTTATTTTGCTAATTTGCACCCCAGTATCTCTATTTCCACATAATCTCTTGCACATCTATCATTCCAGTGTTAATACTAATTAATACTATTTATTGCCTTACCTCCATAACTTGCTACATTTGCACACACTGCATATATATTTTCTGTTGTATTTTTGACTTTATGTTTTGTTTTACCCCATATGTATCTCTGTGTTGTTGTTTTTATCGCACTGCTTTGCTTTATCTTGGCCAGGTCGCAGTTGTAAATGAGAACTTGTTCTCAACTGGCTTACCTGGTTAAATAAAGGTTAAATAAATAAAAAATAAAAAAATACGTGGAATTATGTTTTTAGACATTTTTACAAATTAATTAATAATGAAAAGCTGACATTTCTTGAGTCAGTAAGTATTCAACCCCTTTGTTAAAGCAAGTCTAATTAAGCTCAGGAGTAAATGTGCTTAACAAGTCACATAATAAGTTGCAAGGACTCACTCTGTGTGCAATAATAGTGTTTACATGATTTTTGAATGACTACCTCATAAAATGATCTGTAAGGTCCCAGTCAAGCATTGAATTTCAAACAAAGATTCAACCACAAAGACCAGGGAGGTTTTCTAACGCTTCGCAAAGAAGGGCACCTATTTGTAGATGGGTAAAAATAAAAAAGCAGATATTGAATATTCCTTTGAGCATGGTGAAGTTATTAATTACACTTTGGATGGTGTATCAATACACCCAGTCACTACAAAGATGCAGGTATCCTTCATAAGTTGCCAGAGAGGAAGGAAACCACTCAGGTATTTCACCATGAGGCCAATGGTGACTTTAAAATAGTTACAGAGTTTAATGGATGTGATAAGAGGAAACTGAGTTACTCCACATTGTAGTTACTCCACAATACTTACCTAAATGACAGAGTGAAAAGAAGGAAGCCTGTACAGAATAAAAATATTCCAAAACATGCATCCTGTTTGCAATAAGGCACTAAAGTAAAACTGCAATTAACTTTATGTACTGAATTCAAAGCGTTATGATTGGGGCAAATCCAACACAACACATCACTGAGTACCACTCTTCATATTGTCAAGGATGGTGGTAGCTGCATCATGTTGTGGGTATGCTTGTCATCAGCAAAGACTAGGGACGTTTTTTTTTGGGATAAAAAGAAACGGAATAGAGCTAAGCACAGGCAAAATCCTAGAGGAAAATCTAGTTCCGTCTGCTTTCCAACATACACTGGGAGACAAATTCAGCAGGACAATAACCTAAAACGCAAGGCCAATATACACTGGAGTTGCTTACCAAGACGACATTGAATGTTCCTCAGTGGCCTAGTTACAGTTTTGACAGAGTTTGAATAATTTAAAAAATAATAATGTTAAAATATTGTACAATCCAGGTGTGCAAAACGCTTGGAGACTTATTCACAACCACTTACAGCTGTAATCACTGCCAAAGGTGATCCTTACATGTATTGACTTAGGGGTGTGAATACATATGTAAATTAGATATTTCTGTATTTCATTTTCAATACATTTGCAAACATGTTTTCACTTTGTCATAATGAGGTATTGTGTGTAGATACATTTTGAAATCAGGATGTAACACAACAAAATGTGAAATAAGTCAAGGGGTATGAATACTTTTTGAAGGCACTGTACAAGGTTAATGAAAGAGCCATGTGAAGGCAACTGAAAGGGATGCTTAGGTCTCTATACAACATTTGCAAACTCTTTGGGGTTCAGTGTGTGTGGGTTCTTACTGTGGACACTCCGGATGGGCAGCTGGACTTGGTCACCTTTGAGCAGCTGACACAGTCACCCTGGGTAGGAGCATGTCAATGAAGAGAGACACTCAAATGAGGACAAGCAACCAGAATCAACTACCTCACTAAATCGAAATAAAGGATGACTCTAATAATAAGTTATGAAGTTAATAATGAATAAAACCTCTGAAACTAAAACACTAAATGTGAATGCAGGGGACGATCACAGAACCTGTCACTCAAACTCACCTTCAAAAATGTGTTCTCTGTGATGTCACACCTGTGAGGCAGTACCGGCTCGATGGAGGGCGGGATCAGAACTCCGTCCAGCGAATAGAGGCGTCCGTTCTTGGCCTCCACATCTGCCTCCAGTACAGCCATGCCGTTAACCAGGATTTGACCCTGTGGGGTTTCGTCAGAGTCAGACACACACACCTACACACACACACACACACACACACACACACACACACACACACACTATACATACCTCCTCTCTTTTGTTGATGTGTCACATGAACTTACGTTTTCAGTCACGTTGAACGAGAGGATCTGATTGGCCATGGTCCTAATCCGGGGGCTGGACACAGCGTTATAGACCTCCAACTTCAAACCAATGGAAAACAACAACCGTATGCAAACACATTGACAGAATACAGTCAGGGGTTCAGGGTTCGTATTCATAAAGCGTCTCAGAGTAAGAGTGCTAATCTAGGATCAGGTCTCCCCTATCCATGTAATCTAATTAATTATAATATAGACGTAACATAACAGGACATAACAGATCCTAGATCAGCACTCAAACTCTGAGAAAATGTATGAATACGGGCCCTGAAGTCTAAGGGACTCGACATTATCTGGTTTGGTGATTGACATGTGGGCCTAGCACACACACTCACCTTAGTTGAGGGGACCACATGATTTCTTAGTAGCTCCAGTAGTTTAGTGCTTCCCTGAAATCAGACAAAAATAAGCCAAACACACACACATCACAGTCACGGTCTGGGACGTCACATGCTTTGCAAAACGATGTGTGTGTGTGTCATCAGAGCCATAAGAGTTTGCAATTGTGCGTGCGTGTGCCTGTCTATGTGTATGTGCAGTCACCCATTCCCTACCTCACTAGAGGTAAGATAGTCCAGCTGTCCCTCCTTCATGGCATCGAAGGCTGTGTTGGTGGGGGCAAAGATGGTGGAGGGCCCAGCCTCCTCCAATACAGAGTCAACATTGGCTTTCTGTACAGATGAATCAAACCAAATCAAACTTTATTTATATAGCATTTTTCGTACCAATTTTTTTTGTTAAAAGTGCCTTACATACATACAAATGAATAAAAACAATACAGTAATAAGATATCAAAACAACAGGTTGATGTTACTTCATATCTGATATAATATATTCTGAATAATACCTAGAATATGTAAAATAATATTTAAATAACATGAAATGAATACAGAATACAGTACCATCAACAAATCCTTGAACTTGGAAAACTTCCCGTAGTCTGATAGAATCTTCATCAGATTCTCCTGGAAAGGATAACATGACAAGTCATGTCAAAATGGAACTTAGGCTAACTTAACAACCAGGCTTGTTGCAATGAGATAACCATGTGTAGTGTCAACACAAATGCAGGCCCTATAAATGCTATTCTAAGTATTGTAAACAATGTGTCTGGTTGCGTCCCAAATGGCACCCTATTCCCTATGTAGCGCACTACTTCTGACCAGAGCCCTATGGGCCCTGGTCAAAAGGTAATGCACTAAAAAGGTAATATGGTGCCGTTTGGGATGCAACCTTTGTGTCTGGTCTCTGTGCACCTCTCTCTCACTCTCCACCGTGGGTGAGACACTGTCCATCAGCTTGTTGAGAATATGGATGATCCCATTGGAAGCGATGACATCAGACTGCAGGAACCCGCCTTTCTTCCTGCTGCCATGGATACGGATCTTGAGCTGCTTGTCCTGTGGGGGTGGATCATCAATTTATTTTGCTGGCATGACCAGCATGACCTGTCATTAGAGCAGTGTTTCTCATTGGACCGTCTTGTGCTGTGTCAACACTACTACTATGAGAAGCCCACTTAGGTACTCTTGGGACGGTGTTGACTTTTGTCAGTCTAAATCAGGATGGCCTTGTTAATGAGGCTTGCCCCTGTGTGTGCGAGTGTGTGTGTGTATCTCACGTCTTCTGTTGTCACCGTCTCCCCTGCCTTGCCCGTCAGAGTGTAGTAGATGCCCCCTCTGTTCAACGTGTCATAGGGCATCTCCCCGGCAACCATGTGCAGCTTACACAGGTACTTAGCCTTCATTGGGTCAGCCATCAGAGTATTCAGCTGAGACAGGACAACACATACTCACTATTACAACAAACATGCTAAACACTTCAGCTATAGGGGGAAAAGTAGTCTGGGTGTCTACTGTGTACCAATATAGCTACAGTGGCTATGGGTGTCTACAGTGTACCAATATATCTACAGTGGCTATGGGTGTCTACTGTGTACCACTATAGCTACAGTGGCTATGGGTGTCTACTGTGTACCAATATAGCTACAGTGGCTATGGGTGTCTACAGTGTACCAATATAGCTACAGTGGCTATGGGTGTCTACTGTGTACCAAAATAGCTACAGTGGCTATGGGTGTCTACTGTGTACCAATATAGCTACTGTGGCTATGGGTGTCTACTGTGTACCAATATAGCTACAGTGGCTATGGGTGTCTAATGTGTACCAATATAGCTACAGTGGCTATGGGTGTCTACTGTGTACCAAAATAGCTACAGTGGCTATGGGTGTCTACTGTGTACCAATATAGCTACAGTGGCTATGGGTGTCTACTGTGTACCAATATAGCTACAGTGGCTATGGGTGTCTACTGTGTACCAATATAGCTACAGTGGCTATGGGTGTCTACTGTGTACCAATATAGCTACAGTGGCTATGGGTGTCTACAGTGTACCAATATAGCTACAGTGGCTATGGGTGTCTACTGTGTACCAAAATAGCTACAGTGGCTATGGGTGTCTACTGTGTACCAATATAGCTACAGTGGCTATGGGTGTCTACAGTGTATCTTACTGGAGTTCCTTTGAAGCCCTTGTTGATTGGGACAAAGACAGTGAAGGGGCCAAAGTTGCTCAGGGGCCAAGAAATGGCACCTGGAGGAGGAGGAGGAGGAGGAGGAAAAGAGAGAGTGCAAGAGAGAGAGAGAGAGAGAGAGAGAGAGACAGAGAGAGACAGAGAGACAGAGAGAGAGAGAGAGAGAGAGAGAGAGAGAGAGAGAGAGAGAGAGAGAGAGAGAGAGAGAGAGAGAGAGAGAGAGAGAGAGAGAGAGAGAGAGCATGTAAACCAAGGCCCATAACAAAATAGGTGTTTTTCTGCAACTTTGATGAGTCACTGATTGGCCGATGATTAACCAATGAGACGCACCAAATAGTGTGATGGCATTGCTGAGCTGACCGGTCCATTGGCCCCCGGGCTCTGAGTTCAGATCGTTCAGACGCTGCATGATGTTGCCATAGCAAATCTTGCCATTGCCCAGGTAACCCTGGTGACATGTGCACCTGGTGTAAGAGAGATGAATGAAGGTAAGACGATCTTTGAAGAATTATGGTTTTACTGCACAAATATCCTTAAACACACTAAGTCTAAGAGAACAGAAACACACTGACTCTACTACGTTCGGCTCCACTGTAGAACAGTTGGCATTTTTGCTGCAGGAGTCTGGTCTGCACATGTCCTTCAGGCTGCAGCTCACCCCTCCTGCCAGGTGGTCAAACCCGTCTTGACACTCACAATGAGACTACAAGCGAAACCAAAAACACCACTCAGGGGGAGGTTCACCCAACACAAACTACTGGCACATTATCACCAATTGAAGCAATAAAATGTTATATTTGACTTGCATTATCAATTAATTTAATGTGTGGGTTAGAAAAAGGTTGGGGGAAAAGCACACATGCACGCACACACACACACACACACACACACACACCTTCCCTGGCCCATCGTACACGCAGCGAGCAGTGTCATCAGAGCAGCCCCCCAGGTGTGTTTGACAGGGGTCTATGGGAACACACACGTGCCCGTCCCCGCTGTAGCCCTGGGCACAGGTACACGAGTGCTTGTTGGGCCCCACGTGGGCACAGGTGGCATGGCTGTGGCACACCTGCTGCAGGCACGGGTTTATGGCTGTGAGAGGAGACACATCATCTTATAAACTATTACATAACTCACTTAGTACCAGGCCGTTAGTAGCTGGAAGGCAATAAGGCCCCATTGCAGAGAATAGGAACACAGCAATGCTGTCACTCACATATGCATTGATCTCCAGAGGTTTGGTAGCCAGGTAGACATTGACAGCGTAGTGACCCATCAAGTGCGCCCTGCATACAGCGAGTGTTCTGTGGACAAAGCAGAGAAGAGCACTCCGGCAGCTCTGAGAGATGACAGAGATGACAGATACACGTGCTGTTATTAGGGTGTGAGCAAGTTATCATTGGATGAATACACACAGGTAGGCTATAGATCAGGGAGTTAATGCTGCAGCACACGACAGGTATAATGCATTATGATACAGTTCTAACACATTGTAAGACCTGTCATAAGCATGCAAGACCACTGGTTCTCTTACCCAGATCACATTTTGGCCCTTTATACCCAGAGAAGCAGGTGCATATCCCATCACCGTGGATACCAGCATTACACAGGCCATGTACACAAGTGCAGGCTGATGGACCGGGGAGTGGAGAATGATGGGATGAACAGAGAGAGAAATAGGTTGATATTGCAAATGGCACCAAAATGGACGGTATCTCTAGGTGCATGGGGCAGTCACAAAATGGGGTAGATAAAGAATCTTAATCTTAAAGAAAGGGACCGAGTTGGTTACCAGAACTACAGGTTGAGCCGTAAAGATTATCTGCACAGTCTTCACACGCAGTTCCCACGAAGCCAGGCTGAGGAAGACAAACACAGTGATGGACCATTCTGTGTTTGTGTGTGTGTGCATGTATGTATGTATTTACAGTGAGGGAAAAATGTATTTGATCCCCTGCTGATTTTGTACGTTTGCCACTGAAAGTTTATTTGAACAGTGAGAGACAGAATAACAACAAAAAAATCCAGAAAAACGCATGTCAAAAATGTTATAAATTGATTTGCATTTTAATGAGGGAAATAAGCATTTGACCCCCTCTCAATCAGAAAGATTTCTGGCTCCCAGGTGTCTTTTATACAGGTAACGAGCTGAGATTAGGAGCACACTCTTAAAGGGAGTGCTCCTAATCTCAGTTTGTTACCTGTATAAAAGACACCTGTCCACAGAAGCAATCAATCAATCAGATTCCAAACTCTCCAGCTTGGCCAAGACCAAAGAGCTCTCCATGGATGTCAGGGACAAGATTGTAGACCTACACAAGGCTGGAATGGGCTACAAGACCATCGCCAAGCAGCATGGTGAGAAGGTGACAACAGTTGGTGCGATTATTCGCAAATGGAAGAAACACAAAAGAACTGTCAATCTCCCTCGGCCTGGAGCTCCATGCAAGATCTCACCTCGTGGAGTTGCAATGATCATGAGAACGGTGAGGATTCAGCCCAGAACTACATGGGAGGATCTTGTCAATGATCTCAAGGCAGCTGGGACCATAGTCACCAAGAAAACAATTGGTAACACACTACGCTGTGAAGGACTGAAATCCTGCAGCGCCAGCAAGGTCCCCCTGCTCAAGAAAGCGTGTGTGTGTGTGTGTGTGTGTGTGTGTGTGTGTGTGTGTGTGTGTGTGTGTGTGTGTGTGCGTGTGTGTGTGCGTGTGTGTATGTATGTGTGTGTGTGCACGTGTGTGTGTGTGTGTGTGTGTGTGTGTGTGTGTGTGTGTGTGTGTGTGTGTGTGTGTGTGTGTGTGTGCGTGCGTGTGCGTGCGTGTGTGTGCACATGTGTGTTTACTTGCATATATGTGTGTGTCTCTGCATCATCATCCAGTACCTTACAGCTGCAGGTCCCGTTGCCACCCATGCCTTCAGAACACACTCCATTATTACTACAGGGTCTCACTGCGTCCTCTGGGCACTCTGTGACAGGAAGACAGTACCATTCGCATTAGTCTCATATCAACAGAAAGATGGACAACCAATCTAAATGAAACAGTGATTGGAAACTGAATGGGCTTCAGTAATGTATTGTTCCAATGTGCTCCAGGAGAGCACGTGACTTGACAATAGCCTGGATGTAATGCTATGACAGCTGTGTCTCCAGGGATCTGAGTAAGCAGACGTGTTACACTTCAAATAAAGACCCCATCACCTCTTCATCCCATCTCCACTTCCTCTCCTCCTCTCCTCATTCTCTCTCCTTCTCTTTCCTTCTCACTCTCTCCTGTGTGCCTCTCTTATCAGAATGACCCAACATCACTCATCGCCTTCCTTCCCTCAAGATACACACACACACACAATGTACACACAAGCATGCACAGGGGGTTGCCAAGGGTCTCCTTACAATCAGCAGACTCTAGGAGAGCAGTTGTTCTCGTCAACAGATTCTCACTGACTCACCATTTCTGAGCAGTTGTCACTCAATTGTAATAATATCATTCAATGTTTCCCCAATGTTTACTTTAATGAATGATAACCTTCTAATGTGGGTATTTTGTACCTAAAAGGTAACATTGTTGCACAACAAGTGGTGAGAGTAATTCAGTCGACATACAGGGAGAGAGAGAGAGAGAGAGAGAGAGAGAGAGAGAGAGAGAGAGAGAGAGAGAGAGAGAGAGAGAGAGAGAGAGAGAGAGAGAGAGAGGGAGGGGGGATAAGAGGGGTCTATGACAGGAACGAAAGAGATAGATAGAGGAAGCCTGGACTCAGTGCTCTCCGGGTGTCAGCACATTCCTGGAAGACAGGGGCTCACTGACGATGAGCCATCATTGGGAGGAAGGAAGTGTGCGAGTCCCCTGCTCCGAAAGGCCTAACCTGCATCCTGCACCCACTACAGACACTTGGCTCACAATGTGGGTCGTCCTGGCCTGCCTGTGCGCACAGGACACCTCTGACACACTTTCCTACTTTGGACGGCTTTGTGTTCTGTGCATTTGTTCCCCTGTAGCTATTTATTTCAGAAACAGGACACTTTCTTTCCACTCTTCCTCTCTTAGGAGGGATGCGAGCGCTTTCCTTCTGTTTTTTTTGTCACACAGCACTCAGCACTGGGATTCAGTGGCTGTAGCAGCCAAGTACACTCTTCCTATCAAAACATTCCCGCAGAGTCCCCACAGAACCACCAAAACATGAGCAATACGAGAACCCTCTGAAGAGTTTCAACTCAATGTTTCAAAGCAAGCCTTTGAAAAGGGAGCATCTTGGGTTAAATAGGGATTTCAGAAATGATGTTACCACCCCCAAAATGGTTTGCCTTTTCATCTTGTGTTGCTTTCCTCATCAATGCGGCTTGGTGACTCATTGATGAGCAGCAGTGGATGCATTGTGTTGTTTTACTCACCGATGCAGTCTGGTCCCCAGTACCCTGGACAGCACCGGGGCTCATCTACCTGCTTGTAACACTCATGAGAACAGCCCTTGATAGACAGCACCAGACTGGCCATGGGACTCACACGGTACCTACAGAGAGAGAGATTACATATTACTGGGAGATACCTGGTGTAGGATATAGTACTACAGTAGTCACAATGCTCTGTACAACATCTGGTTTTGTCTTATGTTAAGCAGAGACATGAGATATTACTTAGATATCTCCTTTGTCTATTCCATTTCTCCCTCACTCCCTTCCCTCTTCTATCCCCTTCTCCCCCCATATTCCACTTCACCTCTCCCCTATCCCTCTTCCACCCTCCTTTCCTCCCCTTCATCTCCCCCTCCCTTACCCTCTTGCCCACTCACTTGCAGTCCGGGTTGCCCTTCCCGGGGATCTTCTTGTTGTAGCCTGCTGGACAGCCCACGTTGAAACTGATGCTACAGGAGTGGCACTCTGTCTTGGTCATCACCAGGGTTGTCCTGTCACACCGGTTCTGCTGTGGTGGAGGGAGAAGAGCGGTTATTGTAAGACACACCCACACAGACCTCGTGCTGTGTGTCGTTGTGGACTGAGGAACACACAAATAACCACACACAACAGTGTACTGAAACACTTTTCTCATCTCGGTTAACTTCCCACTGTGTGTTAGAAGTCATAAACTCACATAACGGTTCCTGATTTACCTGATGAATGTACCAGGGCCGCATCCCCATGTTCACAACTGAATGTTGAAGCTAATGCCCTACAGAGCCCTCACCGATCCTCTTATCCACTCATATCAATGGAATTTTCCACAGTTCTTAAAACAGTTGAGAGAGGTCAGACTATTATTTCCTGCCTGCCTTTCATCATACTAGAATAACATAACTATGGAATAAACCACCACGATATAACCCAACACCCAAGCCCCCTACAGAGAAAACTGTTTGTGCATGATGAATAGCTTGGTCTTTGGCAGTAGTGTACTCCTGGGTACACACAGTGTGTTGGCATCATCAAAGCTTATTTTAGAGTATTTGTTTACTTTGACCAGAGTTGCACAGACGTTGGGTAAACAGGAAGATATTGTTTAACGACTTCTGCTGGGACCGGCATCATCTGATCTGATCTACCCAGCATGCAACAGTACCCGGGCGCTACTCAGAGAAACCACAAAGCTCAGACATGACACGCACATTAATGCTAGTTATGTTTCAAAACCACATAGAGCCAACCCCTGAAACACAGCACAAAGTCATAATACAATATACCATCCAAAATCCCCAAACCACACAACAACACTTTAACATTTCCAAAACAGTCAGCAACAAAACAAGTCCAAACAAGTCAAGCTGAAGTGTTAGATACTACTGCTGAATTGTTAGATACTACTGCACTGTTGGAGCTAGGAACACAAGCATTTCGCTACACCCACAATAACATTGGCTAAATATGTGTATGTGACCAATACAATCTGATTGGATTTGTATTGTGTGTCCAATGCCCACAGCTCCCTGACCACTCGTGGCAGTGCTTCCATAGTTCTAGCTACCAATGAGAGTGTGACGGTGTGTCCGAATGGCGAATGTACTCACGTGTGTGCGGTAAATGTGGGACTCACCTTGGCGGCAGCAGCAGTGGAGGTAGTGTAGTGGTCTAACCTCAGAAGTAGCAACATGAGCAGCAGTGGTCCGGTCACAGGCTCCATACCTCTGGATCTCTCTCCTTCTCTCTCTCTCTCTCTCTCTCTCTCTTAGTATCACTTGCTGTGCCCCTGTTTATCCCTCTCTCTACCTCTCTGACCCACTCCCTGTCACTTGGAGTCACTCTTTTTTGCTCTCTCTCTCCCTCCCTCTCTGAGGCTCGTCAGTGGACTGTGACCACTCACTTAGCCCATCTGACTTTTCAACAACCCCACTCCTCTCTCCCCCTCCCCTCCCCTCAACTCCACTCTTTCCTGTGCCAATAGTACCAGAGAGGGTCACCTGCATTCATACACTCCACACGCGTGCACATATACAAATATGCATGGTCATACTGTCCATGCAAACACACACACACATAACACACGCGCTCGCGCTCACACGCGCATACGCACAGACATACAGACGCACACACAGACGCACACACTGACACACACACAGGCACACACACACACACAATCCCCCCCGGCACACACACACACAATCCCTTCATCCGTCTATACTCTAGCATCTGTCAGCAGTTGGAAGGGGGGGTTAGGTCTGGTCTTGTCTTCAAACAGTGGTGTTGGATGGAAGGAGAATGGCAGGATATCCTGGACTGTAAATAAGATTCACCCTCTCCTGTCCCATCTGCACTCTTCCTGACAACATTCTGTCCCGTCATGACTTTCAGACCCAGCGTTTTCCAAGAAGAGGTCAGGATGACATGCTTTATGCTGAGTGGCATTACTGACCTAACACACACACACGTACATGCACGCACACAGTCATATAAGTGTTACCAAAGCAGTGCAATGCATTGTGAAAGGGTTGAGGATGTGGTTCATCCCTTGTTTACGCTGAAGCATCAACATACAGATGGAAACATACTACAAATACCAAAAACATGAATTAACTAACATACAGTGTTACAGTGTTGACTACTCATATAATCTAATCAACACCAATGGTGTTTAATCCCATTGATCATATCAGCTTCATTTGGCAAATGGCCCAAAGAGCAGGGATTACCATGTCTGTCACCTTCATCCCTCTTCCAGCCTCTCCACAAAGTACGGAATCACGATAATCATGCCGGAATATGACGGGATAATTTTATCTGCATAGAGGGGCCACTCAGGTGAGAGGGGAGAGGGAGATCCTCAGAATATCTTGAGGTGGGAGCTCAGAGGTTACGGTTGTGGTTGTGGTTGAGATAGACAGCAACAGCACAGCCCTGGCTGATCTACGCTTGGACTGGGGTTTGGGCCATGGCATACCATTGGCAGAGGGTGGCACAGCTTTGGCAGAGGGTACAGTGCCCATCATCTTGGCAGTGTTCACAGTCTTCCCTCGGGAGGGCTTCCTCATGTCTCCAACAACCTCCTGGTCACAGTCATGTTGATGAGGAACCCACACGTCCTGTTCATCCCCATGAACATCATCATCCTCCGCCTGGCCGTCTCCGACCTCCTAAGGCTCCACTGTTGCTACGGTGACCAACTACGGGTTCTGTCTCTTCCAAGTCTTTGCAGTCAGTTACATTGGTGAGTCGTTTTTGATGCTATTTGTATTGGCTGTCCGATTAGATCATTGTTTTAGGTTTTAATTGTTTTCAGGTTTGTTGACCACAACCAGTCACCTGTTAGTAACGAGTGTCCCTCAGTTAAATGGAGCTAAAAAAGAGATTGGTTGAGACATATGTTAAAGGGATGTACAACCGTTTTCTGGTTTGACATGTTTTGATAACATTTGATTACCTCCTTTAAACACCATAAGGTCTGGTATCTCTGTGGACACTCACCCTTCTGGTGCATGAGCAGTCGTGTGCCCATGGCTGGCCTGCCTGCCCTTGGCCCCTCTACTGGGCTGGAGCTCCAATCTCCACTGGAACAGAGATACACTAAAGCTAGTGGACGCCAAACATAGTTTTAAAGTGCTACAGTATTATTACTTGACATTTCTTGGACACCTGGGGCAACTACAGCTTCCTGGTAGGGCCCCATGTAGCTCAGTTGGTAGAGCATGGCGCTTGCAATGCCAGGGTTGTGGGTTCGTTTCCCACGGGGGGCCAGTATGAAAATGTATGCACTCACTAACTGTAAGTCGCTCTGGATAAGAGTGTCTGCTAAATGACTAAAATGTAAATGTAAAATGGTACCCTGCATGGTCTTCTGCTTCCTACTTCCCTCTGTGGTTATAGTCTACTGCTACAGTAACGTACTCAGCACCATGTGGGGGGAGAGGTATGTACAGCATGCATTGACTGTACCTGTATGTGTTGTCTCAGCTGAACCATAGCGTGGAGCAGCAGGGCGGAAGATCCTAGCCATCATCGGGGCCTTTTTCCTCTGCTGGCTGGCCTACTTCTGCCTGGCCATAGTGGAGGTCTCAGCCCCATCCCTCATCTCCTGGCCATACTGCCCACCTACCTGGCCAAGTCCAGTCCCATATACAGTGGGGAAAAAAAGTATTTAGTCAGCCACCAATTGTGCAAGTTCTCCCACTTAAAAAGATGAGAGAGGCCTGTAATTTTCATCATAGGTACACGTCAACTATGACAGACAAAATTAGAAAAGAAATCCAGAAAATCACATTGTAGGATTTTTAATGAATTTATTTGCAAATTATGGTGGAAAATAAGTATTTGGTCAATAACAAAAGTTTCTCAATACTTTGTTATATACCCTTTGTTGGCAATGACACAGGTCAAACGTTTTCTGTAAGTCTTCACAAGGTTTTCACACACTGTTGCTGGTATTTTGGCCCATTGCTCCATGCAGATCTCCTCTAGAGCAGTGATGTTTTGGGGCTGTCGCTGGGCAACACAGACTTTCAACTCCCTCCAAAGATTTTCTATGGGGTTGAGATCTGGAGACTGGCTAGGCCACTCCAGGACCTTGAAATGCTTCTTACGAAGCCACTCCTTCGTTGCCCGGGCGGTGTGTTTGGGATCATTGTCATGCTGAAAGACCCAGCCACGTTTCATCTTCAATGCCCTTGCTGATGGAAGGAGGTTTTCACTCAAAATCTCACGATACATGGCCCCATTCATTCTTTCCTTTACACGGATCAGTCGTCCTCGTCCCTTTGCAGAAAAACAGCCCCAAAGTATGATGTTTCCACCCCCATGCTTCACAGTAGGTATGGTGTTCTTTGGATGCAACTCAGCATTCTTTGTCCTCCAAACACGACGAGTTGAGTTTTTACCAAAAAGTTCTATTTTGGTTTCATCTGACCATATGACATTCTCCCAATCCTCTTCTGGATCATCCAAATGCACTCTAGCAAACTTCAGACGGGCCTGGACATGTACTGGCTTAAGCAGGGGGACACGTCTGGCACTGCAGGATTTGAGTCCCTGGCGGCGTAGTGTGTTACTGATGGTAGGCTTTGTTACTTTGGTCCCAGCTCTCTGCAGGTCATTCACTAGGTCCCCCCGTGTGGTTCTGGGATTTTTGCTCACCGTTCTTGTGATCATTTTGACCCCACGGGGTGAGATCTTGCGTGGAGCCCCAGATCAAGGGAGATTATCAGTGGTCTTGTATGTCTTCCATTTCCTAATAATTGCTCCCACAGTTGATTTATTCAAACCAAGCTGCTTACCTATTGCAGATTCAGTCTTCCCAGCCTGGTGCAGGTCTACAATTTTGTTTCTGGTGTCTTTTGACAGCTCTTTGGTCTTGGCCATAGTGGAGTTTGGAGTGTGACAGTTTGAGGTTGTGGACAGGTGTCTTTTATACTGATAACAAGTTCATACAGGTAACGAGTGGAGGACAGAGGAGCCTCTTAAAGAAGAAGTTACAGGTCTGTGAGAGCCAGAAATCTTGCTTGTTTGTAGGTGACCAAATACTTATTTTCCACCATATTTTGCAAATAAATTCATAAAAAATCCTACAATGTGGTTTTCTGGATTTTTTTTCCTCAATTTGTCTGTCATAGTTGACGTGTACCTATGATGAAAATTACAGGCCTCTCTCATCTTTTTAAGTGGGAGAACTTGCACAATTGGTGGCTGACTAAATACTTTTTTTCCCCACTGTACAACCCTGTCATCTACTTCCAGACCAACACAGGTAATGGACTGTATTTCCTTGTCAGGGGTTATAGATTAGGGGTCAGGGTGTAAAGGGTAAAGGGTGTATTTTGAGGTGCAGTTACTCTCCCCACAAAGGGGCCATCCAAGTACAGTAAATAGTACATTTGGATAAGACTGGTAAAGCACTTTCATGGCAAATTCATGGTAATTATCCAAAGTAAGAATATTTTCCTTTGTAGATCTTAGCTTCAATTCTGAAATGGCAGTTCACCACCTCTTTTACCACAGTCCCATCACTCTCTTCTCTATCTCTATCTCTCTCTCTCACTCTCTCTCTCTCTCTCTCTGTCTGTCTCCTTCAATTCCGTGATTATGCTCTGTAGCTCCTGTCCTGTGGCCATTACGTCCCCTGTGTCTTTGCCGATACAGATGACACGAGTACAATGGTAATTGGATACAGACGTTGTGGAGTCATTCTGCCAACACCAATACAGATGTAGGATCTTCATTTGAGCCAATTTGCTACAGCAGGAATAATCCTGCAGCAACAGGAAATGTGAATTATTATGTGTATTATAATTAACTTACATTTTTGTAAGGGTTGATACATCGTAAGGGAAAATCAAGTCTGAAATTACCAAGTGGAAGTTACAAACTTCAGAAGCCTTTTTAAATCTCAAATACACAACACGTTTTACATTTCCTGCATTGCAGGAAAGTTCTCCTGCAACAGGGTGATCAAATTAAGATCCTACATCTGTACTTATCATCGTGGACAGAACCATTGTTCAATCTCCATTGGAACAGAGATACACTAAAGCTAGTGGAAGCCAAACATAGTTTTAAAGTGCTACAGTATTATTACTTGACATGTCTTGGACATCTGCTGTGCATATTAGCCTATACAGACACTCTTTTAATTAAATGTGATGGCAAACATATGAAAAGCTTCCAGTCGTTTCAGGAAATGGTAAGCTTGTGTGACCCTTAACCTCCTTCCAACCCCTTCAACCCATAAAGATATCCATGTATGTCATCTGGCTCTCAGCGCCTGTAAAGGTCAAGGCTAAAAAAGTATTTCTGAAGGCTCTAAGAAAACACTCTGTCCTTCTCCTTTGTCACCAGATTTGCTGAGATTACTTCCTGATTAGTCATCCCAATAAGAGCATCTATCATCCCCAATGCAGGATTAGTGGTTTCTGGATTACATAGCAACATTTTTAAAAAGAGGATTTCTTATTTGACTTAGTGGATTGCGGCTGGGAAATCTGGGTGCATGTTCATTAATTTTCTCTGGCAGGTTTGTCTATGTTGTCTACATTATCATGCAATGCCTGCATTTGAACTCAAGAGGACAGCAGAGAGTACAGAAAGAGAGCAGTGCTGCAAGGACCTGTTGAAATGGTTGGCTATAAATGCTCTGCTCATCAGTGGAGGCTGGTGAAAGGAGCTATAGGAGGACGGGCTCATTGAAATGGCTGGAATGGAATTAATGGAATGGTATCTAACACATCAAACATATGGAAACCACATGTTTGACTCCATTCCATGTATTCCATTCCAGCCATTTCAATGAGCCCGTCCTCCTATAGCTCCTCCCACCAGCCTCCACTGCTGCTCATATTATAATAAGAAAGATAGTGAGTGAGATCTATCTGGAAGAAATACAGAGAAGGAGTGGAAAGAGAGAGAGAGAGAGAGAGAGAGAGAGAGAGAGAGAGAGAGAGAGAGAGAGAGAGAGAGAGAGAGAGAGAGAGAGAGAGAGAGAGAGAGAGAGAGAGAGAGAAATAAAGTCAGATAGGGGATACCACTCATTAGGCAGAAAGAGGAATCAGGTCGAAAGTCGAGGAGAGGGAAGAGTGAGTGTTGTGTTGAGAATCTTAAGTGTGGTGATGTATGCTCTGGATGCCTGCCTTAGGGTTAGAGGGCACTGGCACCAAGAATGCTCCGTCCAGCCAAACTCCTAAGGGTTGAACCCATGCCGACTGGCAGGGGTTGCGATGGACAGCCCTGTGAGATTCCGGACACATGAGAACACACAGTCAAGGAAAGACACAGTCTGAAAAGAACATAAAACTTGGCTCAGTCTACTATGTTTTTATGCTTGGATGCACAAGTACTGCCCATGGAAAACATGAAAAAATATATATCAAATCCAAACAGAGACAAAACATGACTTATGGTCCACTAATGAATGCGTCCAACTCTGTGGGCATGGATGGAGCACATCAGCTTCAAACAAAAGTCAGTGTCACTGGGTTTTCACTGGGTCCCAATGTGTTCTATTAAGCAGATATTACTATGCTGACGGGGCTCTCATAGCTCCTTTGACGCAAATCCTCACCCCCTCTGTGATTGGCTAAGAAATAACACTGAGAAAAACTAGTCTGGGGTTGACTGACTGGAATAGGCATTGTTTTCAGCTGTGGATCTCCTGTTGAATCAACCCAGAACAGTATCCATCCATATTCACACTGTTTTTCATTGTATCATATATATAAACGGACCCTCAAGGCCACAATGTGTAGTGGATTAGACTGTGTAGTGGATTAGACTGGCAGTCTGTTTCTCTGAATGTGTTTACATGGGTTCTAGATTATGTGGCAAAGCCCTCCATCTTAGAAACATTGGGTGTATTCATTACAGAAACCGTTCAGAGTTTCTATCGGACAAATTCAGGTAGGTCCATCCCTGTTTCGTTCCGTTTGCTTACATTTAAAAAACGTTTTGCAACAGAATTGGCGTAATGAATACACCCCTGGTCTTCATCTGTTTGGTGAGAGTGACATCTTACAAGGCCCAGTTAGTGTTTCCCTCTGTCCTGTTAAAATAAACTCACCAGAAGTCAAACATGTGCTAGGTTCCTCCTCCTCATGTGTCAAACTACAGTCGGCCACAGGCTTCAAGGGAGACTACAGATGAATGAAAATAAGTTATCCATGAATAGTCTGGATTAATTTAAAGTGTTTATTTTAAAAGTTGGAGAGGGGGGAAAATATATTTATTGAGTTAAGCGTAAGAGGTAAAGATTTATTTTGGTCTTGTGGACAGAGAATGAGAGGAGCATGGCCATGATTGAGAGTGTTGACCTACACTATGAATATTTTGTCATTTTGACTGAGGCATAGACATACAAGGAGACGATTCAGACTGAGAAGTTCAGATACAGATTAGATCAATGAAAAATACTTTCAAAAGAGCCAAATAACTTTAATACAGGATATAATGGACCCTCATGTGGGCCCATGTGGCTCAGTTGGTAGAGCATGGTGCTTTCAATGCCAGGGATGTGGGTTCAATTCCCATGGGGGACCAGTACAAAAATGTATGCACACACTACTGTACGTTTCTCTGGATAAGAGCGTCTGCTAAAATGTAATTATGTCCTTAGTATCTCACTTTATGGACTAATTTAACTGAAAAGGGACGGCCAGAAATAAGACATAAGTAATCCTCCATTTATTTTGTGAATTCTCGGAATGTAACTGGAGCACCTGATTCCTGAAAGCAGTCCTCTGAAAACAAAAACCTGAATGAAAATCCTTGTCGTCAACCGCTCTCCTCTCCTCCGACTCTTCCCACCTTCTTTAGGTCTGGGTTTCCCCCTATCCTCTCACCAATAAGTCATAGTGCTGGAAGCTTAAGGGAAATTGAAGGGTCAGTATCGTTAGCTTTTTAAAGGCTCTTTAAGAGAAAGCACTCGCGGTATTTAGCATAGCATCGCCACTTCTCACATAGCACAGCCTCTCATTCAGGAGAGAGAGAGAGAGAGAGAGAGAGAGAGAGAGAGAGAGAGAGAGAGAGAGAGAGAGAGAGAGAGAGAGAGAGAGAGAGAAAGAGCGAAAGAGAGAATGAAAGCAAGAGCGAGAGAGGTGGACAGAGGTAAAGGAATAGAGAGACTGAAAATGGAAAGAGAGTGAGAGAGGAAAAGAAAGGAGAGAGGAAGAGACGGAAGAGGTTTAAATTCTTAGAGACAGCAAGAGGAATGCTCAGAAACCAACTCAAGTATCTCCACAGTCCTGCTGCCAGTGGGTCTACTGAGAACAAACTGCTCCATTCCATTGATGCATTCCTTCATTTATAGCTGGTTTTGGATCCAACAAGACACACACAAACATAGGAAAGAGAAAAAGTGGATTGGACAGGAAAAGAACAACAAAGGAGCTTATGATGACAAACAGAAAACCATCTTTGACAAACACAAACTGTATGTCTGAGAGCATTGGATGGGCTTGAATCTTAAGACACTCTCATCGTGTGATACAGCATAATTTAATATTTACAAAATGTAAACAATTTACAAAAATACTACGTAATTTGACATATTATCAATTAAAGCACCTGTAGCTTTACTCTGCTCTGAATTTTGCAATCTGAATAGTAAAAATATATTTTAGGTTTCAAGAAATCTTTCCAAAATTTCTCAAATAAAAATGTCATGGTACCATATATATTTTTTAAATCATTAACAGTTTATTCCAAAAATACAAAGCATTTGAATGATTATTTCAAGACTTATTTCTATGCATTGATACTGCTTCTCTCGACCTTTCCAACAAGAATAAGCCTAATCTATCCACCATCAATCACCATAAAGCCATGGGTGGAAGCAGGATCTGTCCTTACTCCCTAGCCTGTAACAGAGTCATAGAAATTATACAAAAGATGGCAACCTCTGACGGTTGCCCAATCCCTGTACTGTCTATGGCTCTAGCCTGCTGTTGTCTATATGAAACTTTGTTCTGATCTGGAAATGTACTGACACTGTTTGTTTCCTGCATCTACTCTACAGTCCTCTAAAGCTGTTGCTGCCCTGCAGGACTGAGTCGTCGTCCCTTTGTTCTCCTCTTAGACAACATTCACTGAGTCCATTTGATGACTTGAAGAGTGACGTTTTAACTTTCATCAAAGTTCAGTTTGTTTTTATCATTGAGTCCGAGTTTTGAGGCTCATTTATCCTCCTCTGAGTAAATTGTGGAGATGTCCATGTTTGGTAATCAGAGTATGTGGATGCTCAAGCCTCAAACACTGTGGAACTCCTGTCCCATTGGATAGCCTCCTACAAGGCTAAGCCAATCAAAATCAACTATTTTCCACTGTCTTTGTCCACCTCTGATGGTGCGGTGTATAAATACTGTCTTCCTGAGGGTTGAGATGGAGGGTTGTTGATGCTGCGTCCCCTTTGTCCATGGGAGAGAGGAATGATGGGGGGAGTCTTTTAGTCTCTCATTGGGGATGGTGTGTGTGTGTGTGTGTGTGTGTGTGTGTGTGAGTGTGTGTGTGTGTGTGTGTCATCACCTGCCTCCCTCTCCCTATTTACAGGTGTGCATGTCGTTCATGCTCTCACACTTCTGACACCTCACATAACAACACCACACAAACTTACACTCGCACCTCTCTACGTGGCGAACCACGTGTGTATTATACCCTCGACCGCAGCAGAGCAGGTTACACCCGTCGGAGCCGGCCGAGGTGCGGTTACACCGGCGCCCTCTAGTGCCCGCCACGTCCCAGCGCCGGTCCTCCAGACAGTAGTTAGGAGACTTGTTGAGGAAGATAAGTTCTTCCTTCCCGATGGGCACGCGACGCTGGTCCTTCTCCTTCCTCCTCACCTTCCTATTGGAGCGGTCCAGCACCTGCACACTTCCCTCATAGCGCTCCTTCAGGAAGTTGCCCACGCGCTCGAACGACGCCATGGTGCGCCAGCATGTCTTGACGGCGCACGAGCCCGACACGCCGTGGCAACGGCAGTCGGTGGCCATCGTCTTGGCGACAGCCTGAAAAGGGGAAAGATGGGGAAGATGGAGTTAGGAATTACAACAGAACAAACACTGTAAATGTTACGACAGACTAGCTACCAGAACTCTGTTTGATAGAGACTGCCTTTTGTTCACACAAACGCTGTGGGAACGTTTTGATCAAAATCATTATCTATTGTTCTGAATGCTGGATCGTGGACTGTAACTGGGACTGTAACATGAGTCCTGAGGTTTGTGCATTCTACTTCTAACTCTGACAGAATAGACTCCCTGGAACAAAAGTTACACTGTCCTTCACAGTTTAAACTGAGAGATAGAGGATACATTTTCTATGACCACAAACCCCAGGGCTCTACAGTGGTCTTTGGATGACTCCAGAAGAACCCACCACTTTCACCCCTTTTCCACCTCTTCTCCCACCCCCTCTTCCCTGTCGGTTCAGTTTAGTTGGAAAGCTTGTGTGTGTGTGTGTGTGTGTGTGTGTGTGTGTGTGTGTGTGTGTGTGTGTGTGTGTGTGTGTCTGTCTTTGTGTGTATGAGTATGCACAAGAAAGAGTGTGTGTTACAGTAAACAGATACACTGCTGCCATTGTATCCACATCCCTCTCCAGTGGTGAAGCCCTCTCCTCTTGACAGTGGCTAGTTGATCAGAGAGGAACCCAGTAAGTGTGTAACGTGCATGCCCCGCCCACCTGAGGATCTGTCTTTTTCAACCATCTATTTCCTATGTTTGAGGGATGCAAAATCCACTTGTCACTTAAATCTTGCTGGATTGATTGCTTTCATTTTACTCCTGCGACTCCTTCATATTCTTGGTTGTGCCTGACGTTTTTTTTCCGTTAGCGTTACAACCGCGGAAATGTTTGTAATGACCTGTCAAACACACCCGGCTCAATGGAATACATTGTTTTACCGTTGACTTATTTATAAGAACACTAAAGCTTCGTCTGGGATTTAACGCATTGTCTCAACACGTACATCACAAGAAAGACGAGAAAGATAACTTTATTTTGATGGGTGTTCATTTTTTGTGGAATTAAAAAAGTTATCATTTAATACAGTTGAAATGTTTACAAAGTAGATGCCGTGAAATGAAAGAAACTCCCAAATATGAACACTGGGATGATAGTGATATGTCTGATCTCGCAGTCGCAAACAATGTCAAGTACGTTTAGATAGGTGTAATCTAGAGCCAATTTGTTGACTTTTTTATCCGAGGGTATCCTACACACGTTGAATTATGCAAGAGAATGTAACAACCACCGTAATTAATGAGGCAGTCTAGACAGCGCAGGGTTAGACAGAGAAAGTGTTGGGTAGTTGCAGCCCTCTTCCACCCCCTTATGTTAATTTATTCATATATACAGCCTGTGTATTTATGCAAATGAGGCACCTATAATTGTATTTATTTTAACACTAAATACAGTGGGGAGAACAAGTATTTGATACACTGCCGATTTTGCAGGTTTTCCTACTTACAAAGCATGCTTAGAGGTCTGCACTTTTTATCATAGGTACACTTCAACTGTGAGAGACGGAATCTAAAACAAAAATCCAGAAAATCACATTGTATGATTTTTAAGTAATTAATTTGCATTTTATTGCATGACATAAGTATTTGATCACCTACCAACCAGTAAGAATTCCGGCTCTCACAGACCTGTTCGTTTTTCTTTAAGAAGCCCTCCTGTTCTCCACTCATTACCTGTATTAACTGCACCTGTTTGAACTCGTTACCTGTATAAAAGACACCTGTCCACACACTCAATCAAACAGACTCCAACCTCTCCACAAAGGCCAAGACCAGAGAGCTGTGTAAGGACATCAGGGATAAAATTGTAGACCTGCACAAGGCTGGGATGGGCTACAGGACAATAGGCAAGCAGCTTGGTGAGAAGGCAACAACTGTTGGCGCAATTATTAGAAAATGGAAAAAGTTCAAGATGACGGTCAATCACCCTCGGTCTGGGGCTCCATGCAAGATCTCACCTCGTGGGGCATCAATGATCATGAGGAAGGTGAGGGATCAGCCCAGAACTACACAGCAGGACCTGGTCAATGACCTGAAGAGAGCTGGGACCACAGTCTCAAAGACAACCATTAGTAACACACTCGATTAATGGATTAAAATCCTGCAGCGCATGCAAGGTCCCCCTGCTCAAGCCAGCGCATGTTCAGGCCCGTCTGAAGTTTGCCAATGACCATCTGGATGATCCAGAGGAGGAATGGGAGAAGGTCATGTGGTCTGATGAGACGAAAATAGAGATTTTTGGTCTAAACTCCACTCGCCGTGTTTGGAGGAAGAAGAAGGATGAGTACAACCCCAAGAACACCATCCCAACCATGAAGCATGGCGGTGGAAACATCATTCTTTGGGGATGCTTTTCTGCAAAGGGGACAGGACGACTGCACCGTATTGAGGGGAGGACGGATGGGGCCATGTATCGCGAGATCTTGGCCAACAACCTCCTTCCCTCAGTAAGAGCATTGAAGATGGGTCTGGGCTGGGTCTTCCAGCATGACAACGACCCGGAACACACAGCCAGGGCAACTAAGGAGTGGCTCCGTAAGAAGCATCTCAAGGTCCTGGAGTGGCCTAGCCAGTTTCCAGGCCTGAACCCAATAGAACATCTTTGGAGGGAGCTGAAAGTCCATATTGCCCAGCGACAGCCCCGAAACCTGAAGGATTTGGAGAAGGTCTGTATGGAGGAGTGGGCCAAAATCCCTGCTGCAGTGTGTGCAAACCTGGTCAAGACTTACAGGAAACATATGATCTCTGTAATTGCAAACAAAGGTTTCTATACCAAATATTAAGTTCTGCTTTTCTGATGTATCAAATACTTATGTCATGCAATAAAATGCAAATTAATTACTAAAAAATCATACAATGTGATTTTCTGGATTTTTGTTTTAGATTCCGTCTCTCACAGTTGAAGTGTACCTATGATAAAAATGACAGACCTTTACATGCTTTGTAAGTAGGAAAACCTGCAAAATCGGCAGTGTATCAAATACTTGTTCTCCCCACTGTATATATTTAAAAAAAAATACCTGATACAATAACAAAATGTATACAGTGCCTTCAGAAACTATTCACACCCCTTGACTTTTTCCACATTTTGTTGTGTTACAGCCTGAATTTAAAATGGATTAAAAACCCTATAATTTTACAAATTAATAGAAAATGAAAAGCTGAAATGTCTTGAGTCAATAAGTATTCAACCTCTGTTATGCAAGCCTAAATAACTTTGGGAGTAAAAATGTCAGATAATAAGTTGCATTGACAATAATGGTGTTCAACATGATTTTTGAATGACTGCCCCATCTCTGTACCCCACACATACAATTATCTGCAAGGTCCCTCAATCAAGCAGTGAATTTCAAGCACAGATTCAATGACAAAGACAAGGGATGTTTTCCAATGCCTTGCAAAGAAGGGCACCTATTGGTAGATAAAAATATATATAATTAAAGCTCACATTGAATATCCCTTTGAGCATGGTGAAGTTATGAATTACACTTTGGATGGTATATCAATACACCCAGTCACTACAAAGATACAGGCATCTTCCTAACTCAGTTGACGGAGAGGAAGGAAAACACACAGGGATTTCACCATGAGGCCAATGGTGATTTTAAACCAGTTACAGAGTTAAATGGCTGTGATAGGAGAAAACTGAGGATGGATCAACAACATTGTAGTTACTCCACAATACTAACCTAATTGACAGAGTGAAAAGAAGGAAGCCTGTACAGACTAGAAATACTCCAAAACATGCATCCTGTTTGCAATAAGGCACTAATGTGGCAAAGAAATTAACTTTTTGTCTGAAATAACAAAGCATTATGTTTGGGACAAATCCAACACAACACATCACTGAGTACCACTCTTCACATTTTCAAGCATGGTGGTGGCTGCATCATGTTATGAGTATGCTTTTCATCAGCAAGGACTAGGCAGTTTTTTAGGATAAAAAGAAAAGGAATAGAGCTAAGCACAGGCAAGGTCCTAGAGGAAAACCTGGTTCAGTTTGCTTTCCAACAGACACTGGTAGACAAATCCACCTTTCAGCAGGACAATAACCTAAAACGCAAGGCCAAATATACACTGGAGTTACTTACCAAGACAACATTGAATGTTCCTGAGTGGCCTACACCTCAATCTCCAACCAAAATGTGCTATAATTAAATCAATATCCGATGGATTATACAATTTCAAAACGTTTGAAGTATCTTCATCCATTGTCCAACTGTTGCATTTATTAGAATTGGTTTTAAAACCTTTTAACAATTTTGATGACCGTTGCTACAATTTAGATGGCCTTGTGTCTGCTTGAATGGCTGTGAACATACATTAGTCGCGCTGTCACGCCTCACCCATTAACTCATATTAGAGAGGATGTCACACACTTTCTTCCCCCTCTCTCCTTCTGTCCTGTCTGAGCATCCCCCTCTCACACTGACCTTCTTGTTCTCCCTTCCCTCTATTCTGTTTCCTCCAATCTATCTGTTCCCGCTCTCTCTAACACACACACACACACACACACACACACTTCCTAGAACATCTCCTGAGAGTATTTTTAACAGTGTGTGATAAATTCTATTAAACACTGGATGATCTGGTCCTCACTCCTCTCCAACCCCATATGGTGAACCAAACCCAGAACTATAATAGCTATGATTCCTTTCACGGTGCTAGATTAGTACTGTCATATCAGTCATTCGTTCAGACACAATGAACCCTACACCTGCTAGAGTCTTGACTACTAGAGTTATGGCTCCCATGAGCCCTATTCAGCTTTTACATACTCCCCAGAGTACCCTTAACAACTGTGTTCACAAAAAAAGACTGTCTCTCTCTAGCTCGGTTGTGTGTGTATGTGTTTTGTTCTGTGGTGTATTGTGTCTAATCTAACATCTGACTTCATTGTTGTGCTGTTTTTGTTCTGTACACTGTGTGTGTGTGTATGTATGTATGTGTGTGTGTGTGTTCTACATGCTCTGTGAGTGTTCTTCGTCCTCATTGAGTGTATGTGTGTGTTGGGTCTGTGTGTGTTGCGTCTCACCTGTCTCCCGGCTTCACTGTTGTGCTGGTTCATGGTGAGCAGTGTATCCTCTCTCCTGGCTGAGGACATATTCTTCACTGCGTTATCTATGAACTTCCTGCTGAACCAGGTACCGTACTGGATATGGTCTGAGCAGCCGCCCCAGTGCCACCCTTCGCTGGGCGAGCCTGTGCCCTGCAGGCTTGTGTCACAGCCGCACTCCGTCATGTTGCCCGCGCTGCAGGAGCGCGTCACTGCCTGGACCAGCCCCGCTGCCATCACCGCGTAGATAAACGCTGTCTCCTTGGTCCCTATCAGTGTCAATGAAAAGAGGTTGTTAGAAGGGCAAAGGTACGCATGGATGATTGTGTAACAGTACCTCTAAAGCTTGCAATGGGTGGATTCTGAAAAGATCCCACTGTCACACCTTTCAGCCAGTAACACTTCAGCCAGAGGAAAATGGCACAATTATAGCCTTAGAACTTCTGTGTATCTCAGTAGCACAGGCCTAGATAGCCATATAACTTCCATCCACTGTAGTCGTATAATACATCTTAGCTCTGGAGGGATACAAGTGAGATGTGAGTTCAGCAGACACATAGCCCCATGGGAACTGTCCTGCCCTGTGTGAGGGGGGCGTTGGGTTGCACTTCACAGGTTAGCGGCCACAGTAGACCCTCAGTGAGGACAGACAAGCACTGGCTCACTACTATAACACGAGAGCGAAAGAGAGAGATAGAGAGAGAGAGACTTAGAACATGTTGGTATGATGATGAAAGTGTAGCATGGATCAAACTGGTATCACAGTTACTGGTAAGACCATCTGGAAAGCTGAACACTGGACAGACACATTAGATTATGTCCTGTAATGAACAAAGGCTGAAAAAAATTAAAGCCAAGTGAATGTGAAAGGGGGTAGCCTACTAATGTTTATATTTTATGGAATGTGCTTGTTAGACAAAACTCTAAAATATACAGGATCTTATGGATAGAACAGAAGCATAATGGCACCTGCCGACATCAAGCCTAACTATTCAGAGAGTGCAGGCTCTAAGAATGACATAGTGTTTAAAGATGCATAGTCTATCCACACTTTGCTGTCAATCAATCAAGGATAAAACAGAATATCAGAGGTCCAAGCCACAAGTTGATCCAAAACGTTTGTGCATAATTTATGTGTGGGTAAATGTAGAAAGAAAAACAGAATATCAGAGGTCCAAGCCACAAGTTGATCCAAAACGTTTGTGCATAATTTATGTGTGGGTAAATGGAACAACAAGAAATCACCATTTCAAATCTGAGTTTGGCACTTTGAAGGTTTGATCATTAAAACAAATGACAATTGCGGTTATTTAGGTTATCTGTGCTGCATTATATTATCAAACGTTATCAAAAAGGAAAATTAGCTGCGCCCTAACCCAATAAGAACATTGTCTCTGAGTCCGATTAGATCAAGTTCCCGCTTTTAGAATACGAAGAAAATACATCTGTGGTCAAAGAGCAGGGTATACATTTTTACAGTTGATTGTCCGAGTCCGGACATAGGCTAAATCTATGCATTACCATCCCATTGTATTGTGCAATAGGCCTAAACCAAAATGAACTATATGGTCCGTTTTTTCTCCGATTTTTTTCGTCTGGGTTGAGTGAAGAAAGTTGATAGATGGCATGTGACAGGGTGCAACAAGGATAGAGAGGAATTTGGAATAATGAGTTTCATGTGAAAATAAAATGTTGATAGCTAAACCATCTTGGGAATCTGCATGGAGACAGATTTCTAAATCTCTAAAACAAAGAAACTGTGTTCTTATGTTACATGAATCTCCTAATTAGCATAATCCCGTCTGGTTTAGGAGCGGAGCAGGGGATCTCTGTTCAAAGACAGCACTTGACCGTGGATAAGTGGCGTGTTGGAATGGTTAAACCGAAGCAGATGTGCGCACACGTTCTCTCTCTCTCGCCCCATTGGGGATACAGATGCTCGAGTCAGCAAATCAAATCACCTTCCCTCCCTGGCCAACATGAAACATTTTCATGACTCAAACCTAACCGACCACGAGTAAAGAGTTATGGAAAATGGAAGAAGTGCCTGTTTTTGGCGCACTATCAAACAGAAAGACAATTGAGGGACTGTTTTTATGCTGCAGTTGCCTAAAACGGTGAAATACTAAATTATGTGGGCACACATAATAAATATCGGAATATGGAATATAAATACTATAGTAGATAGTCCCAAAATATAGTCTCATTTTCCAAATTAAACCCAATCAAAAATAACATTATCAATAGGCCAGAAAAGTGCACACGAATTTATGCCAGCAGGGCACAAAGCACCCTATTGTTTTATGTCTATTAAAACGAGTATTTTAACCGCCTGTCTTTACCACTGGTTAGCTCGTAGCCGAACACAGAGAGCTTTTTGGTGGTCGAACAGTTCCACCGCTCGTGCTTGAACTGCGTCTGGCACTCGGCGATGCCGATGCGCGCGCCGTCCTTGATACTGGGCAGAAGATGGGGCTTTCTCTTGCACAGGTCCTTCTGCTTGTGCGTCAGCGGGAGATTGGCGCAGCCCAGCTTCTCCGCTACTCCCACGGACGTTATTCCCAACCACCTGAGACACAAGGTAAGCAGTGGAGACAATAAGTTACTTTCTAAACCACTTTCATCCCCAAACGTAATCGCATTCTATGCGTAAAGAAAAAGCTGCAATTTGACAAAAAAGCTTAATCACAAGCAATGAAATATACTTACATCCAACTGGCTCGACAGCAGACAGGATACAGTGAAAACAGTAAGAGAAACAGAAAGCAGATCTGAGGTACTCCACAGCCGCTTCTTCTCTCCATGGCCACCTCATTTACAGAAGCCGACTGGCCTCCCGGGCACTGGGGAAGGGTATGTCCATGGAGCGCTGGATAGGTGCTGGGCTCTGTCTCATGCTAGCCCCGCAGCATAGGACCCTAACAGAAATAGTCCTCAATCGGTGGTTATCTCGAGCAATTCAGTAAAAAAAAAACATCCATGGGGAGAGAGAGAGGACGCGGTTGGAATGCTGATTCTAATCACGTGGCTCGGTGGCTGGTAGTAGCCTACAGTTGGATGGGTGATAAGATAAGTTCCCCACGGTGTTCCCCAAAACGCAGACAAACAGTTTTATCCTGGACTGGGAAAACCCACACAGAGCGTCTCTCAGTGGCGCGCTCCCAGGCTCCGATTGGCGCACCCGTGGATTCATATTCAGCAGACGCGCCTGTCCTACTTGCTAATTGGACGGGACGCGCAAAGAAAAAACGCGTGCAGCCGCTGGCACTGACAGGAACTGAGCAAAACCTTTGGCATGGGAGAAGGTTGGTTTCCACTAGATAGCGCATCCAAAGTCAAAATTGGTTATAGCCCATCGTAAAAATGTATGAAAACAAAATGTACTTTTTGGTGTTAATTTGAGGTTAGGGTCAGGATTAATGTTAGCAGTGTGGTTAAGGTTAGGGTTAAGGTTAAGGTTAGGTTTAAAATCAGATTTTAAGAAGATCAATTGTAGAAATAGGCGGGGTTTATGACTTTGTGGCTGTGGTAACTAGGGACGGCCGAGAAGGTGGAAGGAAGGACAGAAGTCATCAGAACACTTCTGTATAATGGTCACTTCACTCAAGCGCTGTTAAGCTAATCATGTCAGGCGAGAATCAAGATAATTTCCCCCCGAGAAATTCCTTGATACGAAACCCTGAGTAACTTGAGTGCATAACATATTTATAATACAATAGATTCTCATACACAACAATTATTTATGATAAACAAGGCCCGGTTATGAATTCTGAATTTAATACCAATTTAATTCAAACTAATCCTTATGACAAGCACATTTATAGATTTGATCTATTATTATATTTATAGATTTCATATACAATGGTTTCCAATTTTAATATTAATATAATACTACAGTTAGAGAAAATGTCCTCATGGTTTCAACACATCGAAATCATGCTCCGAGTGAAAAACATTTTTTTCAGTGCTCGTGAATTGCGCACTATTCGTTAGGTTTAGAAGGTTTGGAATCTAATTTTGCCATTGAAATGTATAGCTTCAATGAAAAAGGATTGATTCAAATGCAACGATAATTACAACCACATTGTCCATTGTGTTTTAGCAAACATTTTCAAATACAATTGAGTCGTTTGCCTTTTCCTGAATAATAAACATTATATGTACAGTCAGAGAGCAATTTCAGCGAGACAATTTAATGACATTTTCAAAAGGGTTGACTGTTGATTATAGTGGACTGGGCTATAGGGTGGTATTTTGCAGACGAGGAGAGGTCTCCTCAGCCCCCAGAAATGTCACAACCCCCCAAGCCTTTCAAATTCCCCGAGTAAAACAGTGCAGAGTGAAAGGTCTGGCTGAAATTTGATATCAGAGGTCCTTGGCGCGACAACAAACCAGGCGGCAGGCCCACCGTCTTCAGGGCAGTTACATGTGCCCAAAAGTCAAGCCTTTGTCTATAACCTTTTACATTAACCTACCTTTTGATCGAGACTGTTGCGTCTTACCTTATTCTATCCCTCACCCACTCAATGCTGTTAATTAGCCACATGCCGCACAAGACCATTCAATTTGAAACACTTTATGCACGCACTTCACTTTGTATGCGTTCCCTTTATTTGATCTACAAACTGTAAAACCAACGTTTTAAACAAATATGGATATATGTTCAATATATCGCTACATTGTATTACATTTCATTGCGGTCATATAACCGTGTTTATAAAGTTTTTTAGATACGCCTTAGCTACATAATTTGAACACACAATTTTAATTGTAAGTAGGCCTGAATAAAATTGACATAACTTTCTGGTATAAGGCCCTAACATTACATTGACCTTAAATACGACTTACGCCTACATTTAAATATACATTCGTTTTACTTTCGATCGTGTTGCTCGATCTCTGCCCAGATCACACGGTGGGTAGGGTGATTGGATGTGTCGGATTACCGGGACATGACTGCAAAGCGGAGTCAGACAGGGCACATTACGCGCGAGACGGAGTAAAACCGCATTATACCGATATCCATTTTATTATAGCACAGTTGTAGCCTAATTGAACATTTGTTTCCCTAATTAGGTCCTCCTAAACCAGGTGACAGAGATGTATAGGCCTATGCGCGACAAGAAATATGATCAAACGCTGTCTTGGTGGCACGAAGGAAATTACAAAACGAAGGAAAACAAAAGAGCGCGCCTCTGCCCAACTTCTTCAGAGAATCACACGTCTTCATACCTCTGCATGGTTGAATTGTGATGATGACTGTTAAAGGATTTGTCGAATTCTGTGCGCAAACAGCATGCACAGGCTTATCCTCATGTGGTGCACAACTTAAAGGGGAAATCTGCGAGGCCAACATCCTAATTGTTTAAAAGCTAGGGCTTTGTGGAACTTTCAAAATACAGTTTCATGCTTTCAGAACAGTTTATGGACACAAAGTTAAGTTAAGAAAATATATATTTTAATGTGAGAATATTGCAATGGAATAACTCTTATATGTACCATCTGGAAACACAAAGCTGAAGTTAGTGCCATTTGAAGATACATGTTCTTTAATAATAAATTAATAGTGTTGATAATATTTTGCATAAAGCAAATATAATGTCTTTCTGTTCTTTTTCCTTCAGTTTTCCTTCAAAATCACTGAATCAAATGATTAGGTTTGATATCAATGTTCCATAGGACTACTAAACAGAGCTATGCAGGTGGTCTCCACTCTTGTGTGTATGTGTGTGTGTGTGTATGCATGTGTTTGTGGCTATCTGTTACAATTACCTTCATCTTCACCAGCTCAGTTCCCTCCATACAAATGATCGGAGGACAGATCAGACAATATGTATAAATACATAGCCTTCATTAGCATGTAAACAATATGCTGCATGTAAAACATTATACACTGATTATCAATAATATAGGCACGAATAAACATCTGTAGAAAAATATATAGAAATATAAGAAAATCATACATAAGACATTCGCTTGAAGAATAGCTCAGCTTTCGTCATATCTTTGGCATAGAATAGAATACGTTGTGGTATCCACAGAACACGCGGAAGAATGAGGTATATGAGGAGGAATAGCTGGACATCCAAAAGTCCCTCTAATGGCAAGAGATAGGCTTTCCTGATGCATAAAGGCATCAGAGGCACACATCAAAAGTTGTACAACAGTGGTTCTCAAACCTCTCCTCGGGGACCCCCAGACGTTTCACAATGTTGTAGCCCTGAACTAGCTCACCTGATTGGTTGACAAGTTGAATCTGAATCAGTTGTGCTAGCTCTGGAATACATCAAATACATGGAATTGCCGGGGGTCCCTGAGGAGAGGTTTGAGAACCACTGCTGTACAACATTTCAACAACGTTTCCACAACTATAAAACTATAAAATTGTAAGGGTTTGTGCTGGAGCGTTGAGGGAGCATTGTCGGTTGGTGGGAGAGCAGGGCTTACATTTGGGAGGTGCACACGACACACTCCTTCGACAGTCACTCTTGCTCTCCTCTTTTTTCTTTATCCAGCTGCTTCCCTCGTCTTTCGGCAGTAGGCCAGCGATCCCCCTCTTTCGGCCATCTGGAAACCTCTACCTAGCAGAGGTAGAAGTCACATGACGGGGGGCCCAGTGTGTGGGCCAATCAGAGGAGGTCAGTGTGACAGACAGTGGTGATGTCTGTCTCACGGCTGACCAGTCAGGACTCTCCTGTTACTCCAGCACTTCCTGGACGGAATGACCTCTCATTCTTTAGAAAGACGCTTGTATGGACACACACACACACACACACACACACACACACACACACACGCATGCACGCACGCACGCACGTTAGTAAGCAAGGACACAAGCACGCACACAGTCAGTGGTGGCGAGGGGTGGGTCTAGTTTCCCGTGTCTCTCACACACAGTCTACTCAGCAGGATCTGCGAGTACACCTGGTTCACTGCTCCTCTCACGTGATAGGTGGAGGAGTTAGACCCCGCCCACTGGTCCTGGTGCTGCAGGGTGGGCTGATCACTGAACCCAGTTCCAGTTCCACTGGTTCCGGTTCCAGGTTCCTCGCCGTGTCGAAGGAGCTTCATCTTCCTGTGCAGGGGAGCCTTGGAGAACGACAGCTTCTCCACCTTCAAGGAACACAGCGAGGAGAACCACATCAACACCTCACCTCTAACACAACATCTACATACTTATATTATACTGTAACTAACTAACTAGACCATGGCCAGAGCTTCTAATACCGGAGGCTAGCTAATGTTGCCTGGGGTTTCACAGAACAGAGTGGAAATCCATGGTCACAGTCTGGGGTTCCTCTAACTCTATTATAAACCACGCTGGGACAATCCAAGCCTGACCTAAATCCTGACATAATAGAAACCCTTTCCATCCCCTCAGGGGCTTGGGTTAGACATTACTTAATTCATGGGTCCCAAACATCCTTCTGGCTTCCCTATGGGAAATCCTGTTGTCACTTAAGACCAATATGAACTGGGAGGGGAGGGCGGGGATACGGAGGCGGTGCACATGTCCTCGTACGTATGCTGAAAACCACTTCACACACGTGCTGGGGCCCAGCTGCTATCAACGTGGGGCTTTACGGCCCAATAAAACCCGGCCTAACTGCTAATTACTGATTAACCGATCCATGGGCCAATTTTATAGCTCAATTAAAACAAGTGACTGTTCTTTTTACAGGGAGCTGGAGAAGGGGGAGAAGGGGAGTGTGTGTGTGTGTGTGTGTGTGTGTGCAGTGGTAGAAAAAGTACTCAATTGTCATACTTGAGTAAAAGTACAAAGTAAAAGTAAAAGCTATACATCAAATTCCTTATATTAAGCAAACCAGATGGCACTATTTTCATATTATTTTTAATTACGGACAGACAGGGGCACACTCCAACACTCAGACATAATTTACAAACACAGTATTTGTTTCGTGAGTCCGCCAGATCAGAGGCAGTAGGAATGACAAAGCGTTATATAGATATGTGCCATAATTCTGTCCTGCTTGGGCATTCTAAATGTAACGAGTACTTTTAGGCGTCAGGAAAAATGTATGGAGTAAAAAGTACATTATTTTCTTTAGGAATGTAGTGGAGTAAAAGTAAAAGTTGTAAAAAAAGATAAATAGTAAAGTAAAGTACAGATACCCCAAAAAACTACTTAAGTAGTACCTAAAAGTATTTTTACTTAAGTACTTTACACCACTGTGTGTGCGTCTGTATGGTACAGCAGGATTTCCTTCTAGAAAGCTCCCTGACATGGAGGGGGATTGTTCAATCAAGAGGGCATAAGAACCGATTTCCTCTAGGCCCAGAAAATGGCTGCTCGGTATTTGGATCCTCCGTAGGTTTAAAGCCAAGGATTATTTAAGCCCAAAGATTCCCTCATGGTAAGTCGGAGTGTGTGCGAACAGAAATAGCAAGTATCCATAATTAAGTTATTTCAGAAATTACAGTCGGAGAGAGAGAGGGAGTCCTTGGGGAAAGAGCTTGCTGTGGATCTAGCTATGTTCCCTGGCCACTGAGATTTAGACAAACCATTAGTTACAATTGGTATCAATTACTGTATCCAGAGAGAGACATGCAATACCTGTGTTATAGTGTTGATAACATTGTGCTGTGATTTGGATAACTGACTGGGAGGTTAACCAAATACTGAGAATGAATATAAACTATGATGAACAAAACGAACATGCTGAATTAGGATGTTCAAGGTGATACACACTGTTTCAATAAGGGTGGGGCGAGAACATGGGCTACTGTCGTTTTCTAGACGAGGGTGAAGGCGGGTGGGGGGGTTTACCTCATGAAAATGGCAGGCGCACCGTCCCTGCAGGAACTCTTTGTAGCGGCCCATGGTGATGCTGAATGTGTCTATGACCTCATACCCATAGTGCTTTGCGGCGGTGAGGATGTTGCTGTTCTCTCTGTACAGCTCCTGTACTCCTCTCTGGGCAAGTTAAAGTAAGACAACAAAGACGTAATCACTACTCAACATAAGGAAAAACTATCTTAAAACATTCACAGTGGGAGCCATATCGTAGCCATAACATTTGTACAGTTCTCTGATGCCCCTATTGCAACACGTCTGAAGTATAACTGACCGTTGAATTGAATTAGTTATATTGCTGTTGAATGGGTGCCATTGCTGATGTTGGATCAGTCAGCATGTTGGACGCCATGGACTATTAGCCAATAATGTTTTAGATAAATACACACGGCACGGTCAGAGGGCTATCCACCAGGTGCCTAAGCACTGGCTTTTAAAAACTTTAACAGATAAACAGTCAAATGAACAGCATGGAAAAATTATTAGAGTGAAGAGAGAAGCTGGGGGGGAAAAGAGAGAGAGAGAGAGGAAGAGAGAGAGAGGAAGAACGAGGAAGACAGAAAAAAGAGAGAGAGAGTGAGCGAGAGAGTGAGAGAAAAGAAAAGAGAGAGACAGAGTGAGAGAAAGTGATCGAGAGAGAGAGATTCAGAGAGAGAAACAGAGCAGTCAAACAGAGAAAAGAGTTGAGGAGGAGACACCATGAAAAGAGTAAAACTGATTGCACACAAACAGGAGGATGGACCTACCAGTGAGAGAGAGCGGATGCCGTCCACAGGGAGATGGAAGCCCATGCCCAGAGACTTCACCACCACCATGATATTCTGTAGCCCTTCCCTGGAGGAGAGAGGTGGGTAAGCTGCATCTCTAAATTAGATCTATTATTGGCCAGTGAATAGATTTAATTAAGCAGTTGCTAATTCCTGAACAACGTCAGGAAGGGCGTTTGCCACAGAGTGTATGCATCAGTGGGTTTACCTCTCCAGCACCTCTCTCATGATCCTCAGATGGTTGGTGTTGAGCCACTGGACACCTCCTGCCACCAGCACAGTCTGACGGGAGTTCTCCAAGGGTTGCGACCTTCGGAGGGGATCAAAGGTCAAAAAGACATCAGCTCGGCAGTAGGACTATATCTATTGAACAGGCATAGGCACACATGCTGACAATTGTTCTAACGCGCTACTGTGGACACACACACACACACACACACACACACACACACACACACACACACACACACACACACACACACACACACACACACACACACACACACACACACACACACACACACACACACACACACACACACACACACACACACACACACACACACACACACACACACACAGCACCTGCTCAGCATATACTTCAGTAGCCACATCCAAAGCAAAGTGCGGTCCCAGAGAGAGAGCCGTGGTTGGGAGACCTGCTGTGTTAAATTACACTGTGACACGACTCCTAACACATGACTCTTAAACACAGCCCCCGGCCCTTTGATCACAGAAACTGATTAAGGCTTCCTCTCCATATGGGGGGACAGAGCTTCGAGTGTCTATGGGAGCTAGGAGCCAAAATGGCTTCCGCATAGATATGGCTTCTTGATGCCCATCTAACAGCTGATGAGTAGATTGCAGTGATTACAGGACATACTGTAGTGCAGCAGGGGTGCCCTCACCCATCCACCCACCCAGACTCCCCCTCTCCTTCACCTCAGTATGAGCTGCTCTAGGGTCCTCTGGAAGGTGGGTTTGTGGCTCTGCTCCAGCCAGAACTGGGGGTAGTAGGAGTAGGAGACGTGTGTGTGTCCCTGGTTGACGTTGCGATAGACCAGGCTGTCGTGGGCCTTGCCCCAGTCCTCCAGACTAGAGTTGACCCGCTCCATCAGGAAGTACATCATCCCCCGGTTAGTGGAGTCACCTATGAACATTACCTGAGTGGCAAGAATAATGGTTTTGACTTGACAGGATCAAGAACACATTCTATTCATTAGGGCACACCGTAGCAAAACATACCAAGCATTTATTATTGGACAAGTTCAGGTAGTCCCTCCCTGTTTCAGCCCTTTTTCTTCTGTTTGCTACCTAATGAATATGGCCCAGTTTACATTGAATTTGCACTCCAAAATGATTTCACTGTAGTTGACTGGCATGTATTTAAATCTATAACTGCTGACCTTTATGGCTGACTGCATCATTGCCTAAATGTTTACACATGAGAGGCAAAGCCCACTAGGCATACACTGGTTGAATCAACGTTGTTTCCACATAATTTCAATGAAATTATGTTGAACCAATGTGGAATAGACGTCTGTGCCCAGTGGGATGCTTCTATTACGACCAATCAACATAACACAATATGACATATGAAAAGAGATATGACAGTGTCCAGTCAGTGTCCAAATCAGTTTCCAGCTAAGCCAATCAGAGTGTGTGAAATAACATTTTCAAACACAGAACAGAGCCAAAACAGATGGACTGTAGTTTAGAGTGAGAGGTAGCAAACATCTCATCTCTGTGAAAGCTTCTGATTGTCCAAATCTGTTGAGGAGAAAATGGGGAAGTCCAGAGAAACGTCATAAAACACGACAGCTGGAGCAAATTGACCTAACTCATAACTCATGTGTCAAATCACTATTGATACAGATACATATTAAAGTCTCCTGTCAGAAACGGTCAAGGGATGAAAAATGAAAAGAGAAAGTGTGTTCGCGCACGGCTGTGTTTGTGACTACATTTGACATCAGGGACCACGGCGAGAGGGGTAGACGGGTAGGGTATGTGAGGATAGGAAGTTGAGAGGCTCTATTAGCATTAGCTGCAATGTGAGCTAAAGTGGCTAAAGTCCCACTTTAATCACACGTTCACACGGACCTCTGTCCTGGAAGTAACTGGCAACTCTTTCACAAACCCCTACTCACATTCACTAGAGACAGCTTTCACTAAGCCACTACCCACATTCACTAGATATATTTGATTAAGCCTATAGGAAGCCCTAAGACTGTAAATGCCTAATATGGCTCAAAGTCGGGGTTGCAAGCTGCAGTGGGGTCGCCAAAATGTTTGTTTTTTTAGGAACAAAAATTAAGAGTACAGATTATTGTATGGGGCAGTATACAAACATTTTTGAGAAAGATAATTTGAAAGATAAAATTCTTTTGAGTAAATGCATTTATTGGTTTATTTTCATTTTGATAAAATATGAAAATGCAATGAATTGAAGGTTATATGTAAAAATCTAAATTTACAGATTTTAAGGTTGTGTCATTAGATTTGGGGTGGGATCGCAAGAAATTATTGGGAAAAAATTGGTTCCCCAGAAATTCTAGTGGACAAAATGGGTTCCCCAGAAATTCTAGAGGACAAAATGGGGTCCCATCTGAAAAAGTTTGAATACCACTGCTCTAAGATGTATACCTACTATGCCTTATATATTTCCTGGGGTGATTTAACGGCTTTACATTCCTGAGGGCCGCTCCATACAGTGACACCAGTGCAGCGAACTGCATGCCATCCCATTAGCATTACTGCAGTATTTGAGCAAAAGGCTGAGACTTTAGTTCATACAGTATACTGCTTCTGTCCCTCCACCACTCCTCCTGTCCTCAGCTCTGCCACCCCCTGCTGGGTTTATAAACCTATTCATACAGCGTCACATAAACCCTAGTCTCACACCTCAGAGGCATCATACCATAGCCTACCTCATCTACCCTCACCACCTGGATTCAATAAGACGGAGAGAGGGGGGGGAGCGAGAAAGAAAAAGAAAAGAGAGATGTTTGAGGGATGGCTCAGCCCTCACATTAACTCACAAGGGAAATGTGCTAGACACTGCCTGTCTTGTTATCCTTACATGATCATCTCTGGCCCATCTTTAGACCAGATGCATGCTGGTTAGCGTAGTCTTAACACATGCTGTATCTGCCCACACCTTTTTCACACACGCTAGAGAGCCTGACCAATACATCTGGCTTCCATATCATTCCGTTATCCCCTGTGCAATATCTCTCACACACATAGACATACAGTAGTGTGTGTGTGTGTCTTATGTGGAAAATATTAGCACTCTCACTGAATCTGTCGGCGCTGCTGTCTGGATCCATGGGTAATCTTTTATGACTCATCTGGAGTGCCTTGTTAGCGCCAAGTTAGCGCCCGCTGCTAACCTATCCTAACTACCTCCTGCTTTTGGGGAACAAGCTAATAGCTAATCTGTACTGTTAGTAGGTTGTGGGACAGTAACCTGAGAAGAGAGCTAGCTAGGAACATGAGAGCAGTGCCTGAACTCAGGTCATGGGCTATGGACATACACTGCTCGTCGAACATCATCTCATTCCAAAATCACGGGCATTAATATGGATTTGGTCCCCCGTTTACTGCTATAACAGCCTCTGCTGGGAAGGCTTTCCACTAGATGTTGGAACATTGCTGCGGGGACTTGCTTCCATTCAGCCACGAGAGCATCAGTGAGGTTGAGGAATGATGTTGGGCGATTAGGCCTGGCTCGCAGTAGGCGGTCCAATTAATTCCAAAGGTGTTCGATGGGGTTGAGGTCACGGCTCTGTGCAGGCCAGTCAAGTTCTTCCACACTGATCTGGACAAACTACTCTGTATGGACCTTGTTTTGTGCACGGGGGTATTGTCATGCTGAAACAGGAAAGGGCCTTCCCCAAACTGTTGCCAAAAAGTTGGAAGCACAGAATCGTCTAGAATGTCATTGCATGCTGTAGCGTTAAGATTTCCCTTCACTGGAACTAAGGGGCCCAGCCCGAACCATGAAAAAGCCCCAGACCATTATTCTTCCTCCACCAAACTTTACAGTTGGCAGGTAGCGTTCTCTGGGCATCTGCCAAACCCAGATTCGTCCGTCGAACTGCCAGATGTTGAAGTGTGATTTATCACTCCAGAGAACAAGATTCCACTGCTCTAGAGTCCAAGCTTCACACATTTAACATTGACATTTTAGTCATTTAGCAAACGCTCTTATCCAGAGCGACTTACAGTTAGTGAGTGCATACATTTTCATACTGGCCCCCCGTGGGAAACGAACCCACAACCCTGGCGTTGCAAACGCCATGCTCTACCAACAATGCTTGGCATTGTGCATAATGATCTTAGGCTTGTGTGCGGCTGCTTGGCCATGGAAACCCATTTCATGAAGCTCCCGACGAACAGTTCTTGTACTGACTTTGCTTCCAGAGGCAGTTTGGAACTCGGTAGTGAGTGTTGCAACCGAGGACAGACGATTTTTACAGGCTACGCGCTTCAGCACTCGACGGTCCAGTTCTGTGAGCTTGTGTGGTCTACCACTTCGCGGCTGAGCCATTGTTGCTCCTTTCCACTTCACAATAACAGCACTTACAGTTGACCGGTCAGCTCTAGCAGGGCAGAAATTTGTCAAACTGACTTGTTGGAAAGGTGGTATCCTATGACGGTGCCACGTTGAAAATCACTGAGCTCTTCAGTATGGGCTATTCTACTGTCAATGTTTGTCTATGGAGATTGCATGGCTGTGTCCTCGATTTTATACATCTGTCAGCAACGGGTGTGGCTGAAATAGCCGAATCCACTAATTTGAAGGTGTGTCCACATACATTTGACCATGTAGTGTATGTGATCGTGTCTCAATGTCAACAAGGTATGACATGATTGTTCTTTTCAAATACAATCTCTTTTTGGGCTTAGTTGTGGTCAATTTGCATCCACTTCGACAAAAATCGTCCCACTGATGAATATAGTTGCCTACCCCTGCCTTAGGGCTTACCTTCCTGTACATCATGCAGTCCTGCAGCTGGGGGCGGTCCAGCAAGGGGTGGTAACAGCCCTCGGGTTGCCAGGCAACCTCTCTCCAGTCACAGGTCCGGTTGTCGGCACAGCTGAGGCAAGGAACCACCCAACGACCTGGGGAGAGAAAAAGAGAGGGAGGGAAAGAAAGGGAGAGAGAAGAAGAGAGGGAGGGAAAGAAAGAAAGGGAGAGAGAAAATGAGGGCAGGCAATCAGATAACCAGAAGTGAATAAAGTGGATAATTGTTCCTGCTCCAAAAAACATAGTTATTAATGAATATAGATATTTCCATTAACAAAATCTCCACAGATTTTTCAACAGCAAAGCTTCACATTGTGAGAGTAATCATTCTCCACACACACATCACATTGCTCTCTCTGCTGACATTTATTCTCTGCCCTGCAGGGTAGGATATTGGGTTTTAATAGCTGAGTTTAACCTCTGACCTTTTGCACTTAAATCAAAGGGCAGAGTGTATTGGCCGCTTAAAATCAGCCTTGCCTTGTACAGATACACACACACCAATGTTTCATATGGACATCTGGGCACGTATGCATAACATTTCAGAGCGATGATAATTATTTCTAAGTAGAAGATTTCTGAGGATCCTTTTAGTGAAATAATTTTTCTGACAGTAATTCATAAATCCTTTCAGCTATGTATGAAACGTTATCTATGAAAACAATGTGAAGTGATATCTTTGGGGGGGGACAGACCTGGTACATCCCCAGAGGTGCAGGGCCGAGTTCGGGCCTGGGGCTCGCCTGGAGAGAATGGCCCAGGGAGGGGCTCTAAACCACAGGGCTGATCTGGTTGCACCACCAGGCCACAGTCCTGCATAGACACAGGGAGAGAGGGATAGATTAGATTATGGAAGGATGGTCCATCGTCCTGGGAGGCTGAGGGAACTCCATCATGTTGAGTTGATGTTGTAATCTAGTATCCATTCAGTGCTATTGTTCTAGTATCCACTCAGTGCTATTGTTCTAGTATCCATTCAGTACTATTCTTCTAGTATCCATCCAGTGTTATTGTTCTAGTATCCATTCAGTGCTATTCTTCTAGTATCCATTCATTGCTATTGTTCTAGTATCCACTCAGTGCTATTGTTCTAGTATCCATGTTGTCAGGATGAAACACAGTAATACAAATGGCAGGTTGGGGTAGATTTATGACCATATTGATTCAACAATTCAACTCATCTGACCATTTATACAACCATATAGATGATGGAAATCTCAATTGTCAAAGGCTTTCATAGCTGTAGTTGTGTACTGATAGGAGTGCTATTGTTTTCCCCTCTCTGTTTGAGTCATGGGAGGCAGTTACTGTAAAACCTCACAGTCACTGACCACAGTCATCCCTATGTCTCAATGACCATTCTGCCATTCCCTCGCTCACTGTGTTTCCATCTCTCTCTCTCATCACTATCCTTTCCCTATTTCTTTCCCTTTCCATCTATTTGATCATTTCGTTTGGGCACTCTCTTCCCTCACCATCTTGCCCTTCTTTACTCAGCTCCTTTCACTCCATCTCCCTCTCTCCCTTCTTTGTCTCTTCTCTTCGGTGTCAAAGAGCTTGGCGGTGGGCGCTTTGTCCCTCTCCTTGAGGTTGGTGGTGGTGGGGGGTCAAACGGTTGAAGGTGAGGGTTCAGAGGTCAGACAAACCTAACCAGATGAATGACAGCGGCCGGGAGGCTCCGTATCCCAGGGACCCCGTGGGAGCCGCCCGACCGTCTGGCCCTGAGTACAGAGACACCGCCAGGCTTGCGGCGCGACTGAACCTCACACACACAAACGTAGATGCTCTCCCACACACACACACACACACACACCTAGATACACATACACCTTCCCTTTCAAACGGGCCATGAAGAAACTGAACATCACACACGCAGCCTCCCTCCCTCCCTCACTCTGAGGGTCTTCAGTTCGCACGTCCACACTACATTCCCCACGGCTCCGGCGCAGCTCTCAACAAAGTGCCACAAGACAACTTAACAGGGATTTTCTTGTTCGTACCTGTGCACAGTGTACACACCACAAACACAGAGGCCATGGGGTCTGAGGGAGCCGCCTGTGGCCACAGCCCAACCGCCGCTATGGAGGAAACGCACCACGGTCGCCTTTCATCTTTCCCTCCATCACTCCTTCAGTCTCCCCACTCCCTTTCTTCTTAAAACGGACCGGAGAGTCTCGATGCCACGTAAAAAAGACCTGTATATACAGTACCAGTCAAAAGTTTGGACACACCTACTCATTCAAGGGTTTTTCTTTATTTTTACTATTTTCTACATTGTAGAATAATAGTGAAGACATCAAAACTATGAATTAACACATATGGAATCATGTAGTATCAAAAAAGTATTAAACAAATCAAAATATATTTTATATTTGATATTCTTCAAAGTAGCCACCCTTTGCCTTGATGACAGCTTTGCACACTCTTGGCATTCTCGAAAACCAGCTTCACCTGGAATGCTTTTCCAACAGTCTTGAAGGAGTTCCCACATATGCTGAGCACTTGTCGGCTGCTTCTCCTTCACTCTGCGGTCCAACTCATCCCAAACCATCTCAATAGGGTTGAGGTCGGGGGATTGTGGAGGCCAGGTCATCTGATGCAGCAGTCCATCACTCTCCTTCTTGGTCAAATAGCCCTTACACAGCCTGGAGGTGTGTTGGGTCATTGTCCTGTTGAAAAACAAATGATAGTCCCACTAAGCGCAAACCAGATGGGATGGCGTATCGCTGCAGAATGCTGTGGTAGCCATGCTAGTTAAATGTGCCTTGAATTCTAAATAAATCACAGACAGTGTCACCAGCAAAGCACCCCCACACCATCACACCTCCTCCATGCTTCACCTACTCTGCGTCTCACAACGACACGCCGGTTGGAACCAAAAATCTCAAATTTGGACTTCCTCCAATTTGGATTTCCACCGGTGTCCATTGCTCGTGTTTCTTGGCCCAAGCAAGTCTCTTCTTCTTAGTAGTGGTTTCTTTGCAGGAATTTGACCATGAAGGCCTGATTCACGCAGTCTCCTCTGAATAGTTGATGTTGAGATGTGTCTGATACTTGAACTCCGTGAAGCATTTATTTGGGCTGCAATTTCTGAGGCAGTAAACGCTAATTAACTTATCCTCTGCATCAGAGGTAACTCTGGGTCTTCCTTTCCTGTGGCATTCCTCATGAGAGCCAGTTTCATCATAGTGCTTGATGGTTTTTGCGACTGCACTTGAAGAAACTTTCAAAGTTCTTGAAATTTTCCGAATTGACTGACCTTCATGTCTTAAAGTAATGATGGACTGTCATTTCTCTTTGCTTATTTGAGCTGTTCTTTCCATAATATGGACTTGGTCTTTTACCAAATAGGGCTATCTTCTGTATACCACCCTTACCTTGTCACAACACAACTGATTGGCTCAAACGCATTAAAAAGGAAATAAATTAACTTTTAACAAGGCACACCTGTTAATTGAAATGCATTCCAGGTGACTACCTCATGAAGCTGGTTGAGAGAATGCCAAGCGTGTGCAAAGCTGCAAAGGGTGGCTACTTGAAGAATCTCAAATATGAAATATATTTGATTTGTTTAACACTTATGGTTACTACATGATTCCATATGTGTTATTTCATAGTTTTGATGTCTTCACTATTATTCTACAATGTAGAAAATAGTAAAAATAAAGAAAAACCCTTGAATGAGTAGGTGTGTCCAAGCTTTTGACTGGTACTGTATATATAGAGCTCAATCACACTGCCCTTTCTTCATCTTTTTCCTTCTCTTTCTCTCAACCTCCCTCTTTCTTTTACAGTGGCGCGTACGGATATAGAGCAGCGTTTTATCTGATGTCAAGTTGTCTTTCCCTGTCTGTAAAATTCATTCTCCAACTGGGAGCTTTACTAGCATCACCACTGACAACAGCCCTCAGTGAAAGCACCTGATTTATGGACCATAGATTCTCAGCCAGGCTCCTCGATAGGACTCTCCTAACTTCACAGTCGGTTAATAAAGTGTTGAAAACCAAGAGATGGTTTGTGGCCACCGAGGGATTAGAGAGCAGTACTTCAGAGGAGAATGTAGAGTGTGTGTCTTGAGTGTGTGTGTGCGTATGTGGGGTGACTTGGTTATAAGGTTCTGAGTCCAACACTACAGTAATCTGCATTGATCAAAGAGCTATGCTAACCAACCTCGATACAAGGGAATGCTAATCCCCGACACACACACACACACACACACACACACACACACACACACACACACACACACACACACACACACACACACACACACACACACACAGCTAATCCGACCATGATCTCCATTAGATCATAGCTGCATGTCCCTGTACCCAGTGGCCTTGTTAAGACACCACTACCTGATTTTGTTGGAGGAGACACAAAGCCTGGTCAATCTACCGATCAGACTTCAATCCTCCAGGACCAAAAGGACCCTACTCATTAGAGAAGCCAGCTTAGTAGGGAGACAAGGAGCCTCCGTTCACCTCAAGTAGGGGTTGAGATCTGAACAAAAAGTTAATTGGGGGAAAAAGGAATAACACACAAAATAATAAATATACGATTTGAGGAATTCTTTGTCTCAAAAGGGTATCAAGCTTTTCCTGTCAACGTGTCAACAGTTTTATCCCGAAGTAGGGGCGGGAATGCCAGCTGAATCTGGCGAGCAGGGAGGGAGCTCAGATAACGGCGCTCGGCTTGAGAAGTAGCAGCACAAGGGAAACACACCCAGGCAGAGGAGCGTACATACACACATACACCGAAAATCACTCCTCTGAAGATAGGCTCAGTCTAATCCTGATCTATTGGCATCCTGAATAAAACTATAAAACTGTGTAAAACAATAAAGCTAGGGGAGATCTCTTTCACCTCGTTCCTCATGCCGGGTCTCCAAGTGGTTGTTGGCTGCTGTTGAGACGACAGGCCAATCCCTAGAAAGACTGCTGAAATACAAGGTACGTTGTGACTACAAGGCAACAGAGTTCTAGAGTTCCTACAGGACAGTTATACTGTAAAGCGCTGGATTTTTCTCCTCAGAAAGTCAATTTCATGGTTATAGGAGAGCCGCTGACTCCCAAAGAACCCAGTGGAAATAAAATAACTGAACTTTCAAAAATAGCAAACCTGTAAAAAGTGTTGTAAATATCGTCGTCGAAATGCAATAAAAATACCAGACCCTACTTAGCAAGAGAACTTGAGCAAAATAACTCTTAGGCTTTATGGGTTTGATTGATCAGTAAAGATCTTCAGAGTAATGTCACACCCTGATCTGCTTCACCTGTCTTGTGCTTGTTTACACCCCCCACCAGGTGTCTTCTATTTTTCCATTATCCCCTGTGTATTTATACCTGCGTTTTCTGTTCATCTGTTGCCAGTTCATCTTGTTTTGTCAGGTCTTACCAGCGTGTTTCTCGTTTCTCCTACTCTCAAGTTTTTGTTTTCTAGTCTTCCCGGTTCTGACCTTTCTGCCTGACCCTGACCCTGAGCCTGCCTGCCGTTCTGTCCCTGATTGACTCTGTCTTGGATTATGAACCTCTGCCTGCCCTTTGCCTGCCCTTTGTTATAATAAATATTGTGAGAATCGAACTATCCGACTCCTGTGTCTGCATCTGGGTCATATCCTGAGTCGTGATAAGTAAATGCAATACAGTATATATAATAATGAGAGAGACATCTGAGGTAACAGTTCATTTATAATCTGCAACGTTATTAAGATCTGCTTTCATCATCCGTTTTTAGGTGGTTGACACAACCTATGTTGTGACAGCTTTAACAGCCACCTCAAAGCTGGAATCCTTAATAGTGATACTGCCACGTCCGTTTGTGATATTACAACAACAAAATAAGTTACTGCAAACCACCAACACTGTTTTTGCCCCTCTGACATCATTGCACACACAATAGAAGAGCACAATATGCTTCTCCTCAGCACGACAACAAAAACAGTGACAACGGTGGTGAGGCGGCCAGTGACCCTGTCTCCCCCTAATGCAGATTCCATATGTAGCCCTTTATACTCGTACCCTTATATGGGTTGAATTTGGCAGATTCGAGCACTGATAAGCGCCTAAATTGGAACGCAGTGGCTGTACAGTAATATGCTATAAATGACTTCAGAGCTCAGGCTCTGTGCTTCACAGCGTTGTATGGGTTTTGACTGACAGTCATTCTGAACTTGAGCACCGCACGCGACAAGAAGTTGCCCCCATCCCTCTCGCTAATTGGGCAACTTTTGCAATAATGTTGTTGTCTGAGTGATGGAAATGCTATAAATGAAGAGGACTCAATGTATTTTGAAAGACGAGACTCCTGAGTGGCGCAGTGGTCTAAGGCGCCGCATCGCAGTGCTAACTGTGCCACTAGAGATCCTGGTTCGAATCCATGCTCTGTCGCAGCCGGCCGCGACCGGGAGACTCATGGGCAGCGCACAATTGTCCCAGCGTCGTCCAGGTTAGGGGAGGGAATGGCCGGCAGGGATGTAGCTCAGTTGATAGAGCATGGCATTTGCAACGCCAGGGTTATGGGTTCGATTCCCACGGGGGGCCAGTATAAAAAATAAATTAAAATAAAAAATAAATATGTATTCACTAACTGTAAGTCGCTCTGGATAAGAGCGTCTGCTAAATGATTAAAATGTAAAATGAGACGTTGAGGTTTATAATAAATACTGATTTGATATCATACAAGCAAGCCAAACGCCAGTGAGTCCAAATGTGCACTTCACATAACTCATGTCAATGTTTATGATCACTACGTTGATGTACAGTTACAATATGACATGACGTCATACCCTGGGTTGCTCCGAACAGAATGAGCCTATGTCTATTGTGAAGAAAATTTGCACGCATGACTCCTTTCTATAGGCACCAAAATTACGATCTGTTTCTCTGAATTGCCCTGTGAAAGCCTCATATTTTATAACTTAGCTAGTCATACTGGCAATAGAACAAGCTTTCAAATGATGCCCATCTGACCCAGATTGAGATTTATAAATGGGCCGTTTTTAGATTGCGTAAACAACAACAGTAATTGTGTGATGGTGGGGATGCAGGGCAGTGTTCCAAACAAAACAACTACAAGTGTTCTTGCTCTAGTTCCTCAATGGCACGGCTAGGAGAGCTCAAAAAAGCACCTTATAGTTGAAGACTCTTCTTTGAGATAAAAGTGTATTGAAATTACTTAGGAATTGTGCACACTTCGAAGAGGTGTGTGGCCACTTGGAGACACCAGTTAGTCCTCTCACTCAAACCCTTCTCATTTTTCTGTCTTATGTTGCACTTACCCCACATTTTCCAGGAATATTCCTATCACGTTACTGAATGTATCCAGAGTATTTTCAGATTTCGTTATCAACGAATGTGGCCAAAAGTACAGTAAATGTAAAATACACATACAATCAACAGTGTAATGTTTGGATTCAGTCTTTGTGAACTGTTGTGTCCTCAATTTTGGTCTAATAATTTTCCCATAATCTCAAAACTGTTCCCTTTCAAATGCTACCAAGGTTATGCATATGCTTTTCATATTTCTCCTGTAAGAAACATTTCAATTTAGCCCTAACCATATAGGCTAATTCCCATGAGGGTAAAGGGTTAAAGAGCATTCCATATAATCTGTCACCAATAGGATTTTATCAAATGCTATTAGGTTGTAATCCTATATCCCGTCACGCTTGGGGCTAAACCCCCTATATTCCATAGGTCTTTCTGGTCTCCCCACCATATCCCAACAACAGAAGGAAAACGCTAAAAGGTCACGTACACTTAGACAAGTATTCTCTGGCAGACTAGTTGTTGTCTTGCCCTAAAAACTGCACAACTTCAATTTTCGTCAATTCTTGTGCATTGTATTGATTTTGGTTATTATTTTTTTTGTGAGAGAGGGGAAAAGAACGAAAGCGTTGAGTATTTTCTGGCTAGAATACTGTTTTCACTTCTACCCTAGTTGAAGTAGGTAAGCCATTCATTTCATAAATGTTGACATGTTAACAAGAATGCTGCCTACGATCTGAGGAAATGTTATTTTAGTTATTGTGGGAAAATTACATTTGACTCTCCGGTGTGGGAATGAATGGGAGGAGGGAGATGGGAGGGCGAGTGAAAGAGTGGAATATTCAACACAGAGAATGACACACACACACACACACACGCCCTCTTTGACTTATGGGAGCATTGTACTTCCCTACCAATGAACAAAGCTTGCATCTGATCCAACCAGCCTCTCTGATGCACCGTAGCCCTCTCAAACCATTGGCTGTCCAATCAAAATGAATCACAGGTCAATATGTAACTGTTGAACACGGACTTGGTCTTGAAGACATCAACAACCCTTGTTAGAGTGACATTGATTAGACCATAGGAGTAGACCATAAACCAGGGAATGGGTTCTCCTTCTGTTATTACATCACTAAGTCATTAGTGCTGACAGATACAGTGACCAAGAACCATACGACAGAACATGAGAGGATGCAGGTTGCACTAGGTTCCCTCCAGGGCCCTGGGTGTTCATGTCTACCTCCCTCTGAGCTTCCCAGATGTCTTCTGATCGTACTCCCAGTGGTCCAAGAGGAAGAGAGGAATCCTACCGCCAGTCACGCACGGAAGACGACTATCAAAGAATTATGGGATGAATATAAACAAGTTTGTCATATCATGTGATTGTAATGACAGGGAAATTAGCTGCGGGACATGCTAGAGAAAAATCTGGACTTCTGAGAAGTTTGTTGTGTGTACACCAGTCTCCAGCCACTCTAAACATCAAAGCTTATAGAAATGTCTAACAATATCCCAAAGGAGATATGGGATATTGCATGAATAGGGCTATAGGATTAGGAGATCATCACACACACACACACACAAAACACAGTGACACTGCAGTATAATAGGCTTTGAGAATAGATGTGGTCAGCCATCAGATTAGAGTTCCTTATTAAACACACAGGAAATGAGGTCTAAACTGACAGCTCTAACCCTCAGACTTCTAACCCAGAACCACAGAGGAGCCGCCGCAACAAGGTACACACACACACACATTTATTACCACACACACATCCTTATCAATCAGTGACCATCTAACCCACATACATACACACGTGCGCACACACACACACACACTTCTCCTGCTCTCCTCCTCTCACCAAGGGTCAGAGTAAAACCTGTACAATGCATCATTTACATTTACATTTTAGTCATTTAGCAGACGCTCTTATCCAGAGCGACTTACAGTTAGTGAGTGCATACATTTTCATACTGGCCCCCCGTGGGAAACGAACCCACAACCCTGGCGTTGCAATCGCCATGCTCTACCAACTGAGCTACATGGGGCCAGCACGGGGCCAGCATCACACTGGAATGTATGAACAAACGTATACAACAAAATCTTTATAAGACACAAAGACCTTTTGGTATAAAGTGCCATGATGGCACTATGAAGTACATGAGACAGAGTGCCAAGTCAAAAGAGGAAAGAAACACAGCCAGATCCCAGAGGAAACAATGGTCAGCCAATCTGGAATGTGTCTACCACACAGCGATATCGACACTGCCAAATGTTCAATCCCTTGCAGCTCACAAGGACTTTTCTCAGCCTCTCAGCGCAGCCAGTGTAAGATATGTAAGCAGATTCTTAGAAGTACAATCACAATTTGCAAGAAATTTCAAGTGGGATAAAAAACTGTCTCAATTCCAAACAGTTTAAATTCCATGCCTTCTGTTTCTATGGGAAAACAATGACTTCCTCAACTAGGTTATTCCGGCTTGTTTGCATCTACATCCATTCCCAACTCTCAGCCTGAAAGCTCTCTGTTCATAGAGGAACTTTGAACCATCAGAGCCACTATATGGCCATTAGGAGACATGGAGTCTTCAGTGACTTCACTACCAATCACATGTTCTAATAATGTCTGTGTGGTCATTTAAAGAAATTTTAACCATACAGTCCTTCCTCTACATTCACAACAACAACCACCATGATGTAACCTGCCAACAGAGTGACCTCTGGAGACCGCAGGCTGAGATAACCGTTCCCTATGACTGTGTAAAGCTCATCAGAGGATGAGTAGCTAAAGCTAACATGAGCGTTTGCCACAAGCACTAGCCCGTACTAAGTGAAATGGAGTATTGGTAGAGCTATACTTCCACTGTAGTGTGGACCAAAACTGGAGAACCTGAGAAACCTATAACAAGAGTCCAGGCCAGGACTGAGTCATCCCAACCCAACCCCAGAGGTTCAACAAGGGTTTGTTTGTGTCAAGTATTAAACTGCATCTGGTATTGTAGTGATTCTTTGGGACTCAGATCTGGCCAATGGAAGGTTACGCAGTCCAGTTCTTATGGGCAGGCCATTGCAAGCTTTGTTGTTGTTAGGAGCGTGCAGAGAAAGACACAGAGAGACAAAGACAGGAACAGAGAGACAGACATCAAGATGGAGAAACAGGAACAAAGTCACAGGAACAAAGACAGAGAGAAAGAGGACTAAAGTGAGAGAGAAGTCTTGGTAAGCCCAGAGTCTTAGTGAGCCAGTCAGTCAGTAGTAGACAGCCCAAACTCAGAGAATGACATTAAAATCGGTGCGTCGCCATGGCTGGAGAGCCAAATGAACAGTGACTGGTGGAATATTCGGTGGATAATGGTACAGTTAATGCGACATGCACCCATAATTGGGCTGCCGCGACCGCAAACGAGAGACGCAGGGGCAGGAATCACTTAAATTAAACCCCTGATTGGGAGTGAGCGTAGAGCTGAATTTACTAGATCATACACCCCCTTTTCTCTTTAACAGAGCCCGTTATTCATGCCAACAGCCGGAAAAAGTCCCAACCACATCTCTAAAGGTTTAATAGCAGTAGGATTACAGTGAGGGAAAAAAGTATTTGATCCCCTGCTGATTTTGTAAGTTTGCCCACTGACAAAGAAAAGATCAGTCTATAATTTTAATGGTAGGTTTATTTGAACAGTGAGAGACAGAATAACAACAAAAAAATCCAGAAAAATGCATGTCAAAAATGTTATAAATTTATTTGCATTTTAATGAGGGAAATAAGTTTTTGACCCCCTCTCAATCAGAAAGATTTCTGGCTCCCAGGTGTCTTTTATACAAGTAACGAGCTGAGATTAGGAGCACACTCTTAGCCTGTATAAAAGACACCTGTCCACAAAAGCAATCAATCAATCAGATTCCAAACTCTCCACCATGGCCAAGACCAAAGAGCTCTCCAAGGATGTCAGGGACAAGATTGTAGACCTACACAAGGCTGGAATGGGCTACAAGACCATCACCAAGCAGCTTGGTGAGAAGGTGACAACAGTTGGTGCGATTATTCGCAAATGGAAGAAACACAAAATAACTGTCAATCTCCCTTGGTCTGGGGCTCCATGCAAGATCTCACCTCGTGGAGTTGCAATGATCATGAGAACGGTGAGGAATCAGCCCAGAACTACACGGGAGGATCTTGTCAATGATCAAGGCAGCTGGGACCATAGTCACCAAGAAAACAATTGGTAAAACACTACACCGTGAAGGACTGAAATCCTGCAGCGCCCGAAAGGTCCCCCTGCTCAAGAAAGCACATATACAGGCCTATCTGAAGTTTGCCAATGAACATCTGAATGATTCAGAGGAGAACTGGGTGAAAGTGTTGTGGTCAGATGAGACCAAAATCGAGCTCTTTGGCATCAACTCAACTCGCCGTGTTTGGAGGAGGAGGAATGCTGCCTATGACCCCAAGAACACCATCCCCACCGTCAAACATGGAGGTGGAAACATTATGCTTTGGACCGTCAAATCTTGGGTGAAAACCTCCTTCCCTCAGCCAGGGCATTGAAAATAGGTCATGGATGGGTATTCCAGCATGACAATGACCCAAAACACACGGCCAAGGCAACAAAGGAGTGGCTCAAGAAGAAGCACATTAAGGTCCTGGAGTGGCCTAGCCAGTCTCCAGACCTTAATCCCATAGAAAATCTGGGAGCTGAAGGTTCGAGTTGCCAAACGTCAGCCTCGAAACCTTAATGACTTGGAGAAGATCTGCAAAGAGGAGTGGGACAAAATCCCTCCTGAGATGTGTGCAAACCTGGTGGCCAACTACAAGAAACGTCTGACCTCTGTGATTGCCAACAAGGGTTTTGCAACCAAGTACTAAGTCATGTTTTGCAGAGGGGTCAAATACTTATTTCCCTCATTAAAATGCAAATCAATTTATAACATTTTTGACATGCGTTTTTCTGGATTTCTTTGTTGTTATTCTGTCTCTCACTGTTCAAATAAACCTACCATTAAAATTATAGACTGATCATGTCTTTGTCAGTGGGCAAATGTACAAAATCAGCAGGGGATCAAATACTTTTTTCCCCCTCACTGTATATGTATTTACCGTTCCAAATCAATGTTTCCAGATCTGCACTAAATGTATCGTAAGACTCAGAGTCGTCTACCTGAGTGTATATGGGAAATATTTCCCATAAGGTGGAGTTACTACACTGATTGAGTGATGATTATTTCCCATAAGGTTGACTTACTACACTGATTTAGTGGTGATTAAAGGTGGAAACAGAGACTTGTGGAGGATTGGAGGGATCCTCGGTGTGATTGCCAGGACCTGCTGCTGAACAGTATTCCACAGTCCACACCGCCACATTGGACATACTTGGCATTACCATAGCGACGTTTAAAAGCAAAAGAGCGACGTTTACACTTTGGTAAGAGGGAGGCCTTTCTTGGTAAGCGCTGGCCTGAACATTCCATCTCTGTCTAAGACCTCAGATATTCCATTATAACCAAAAGCTCTGAAATGTCTACTGTTATTTTTTGTGATAAAACATTTATTTTGCAATTTTTATTAATTTGTGTACATGATATAGATATTGGAGCTTGTGTATGTTCATAGTAACGAGAGCTACAGGTTTTGGCTAGTAAAAGTGAGATAATTCATACATAAGTTATTAACTGGTTAAATTAGGTTGTCATGGGCTCCATTTACATTTGGGTTGGATAGAACACACACAAACAAAACAATAACCGATTTATAACATGATTTATAGGGCCTTTGGAGGAACCGCAGAACCCCGCGCCGGCTGGACTCGGCTCCGAGGGGTGAAAAGGGGGAACGGCAGGGGAGAACAAGGAGGAGAACAGTGGGTTCTGGCAGCGGAACGCCCACACATCCGCCCTCTGATCAGAACAATTATACACAACTCATTACCAGTTTACAATACCACCCAGACACAATGCCTAATGAGGAAAAAGAGACATACAGGAACATATGCAGAGGTGTGTGTGCTCAGTGTGAATGAGAGAGAGAGGCATACAGAATCCGAGAGAAACAAGGGGGAGTCAGATGGAGAGAAAGGGGGTTAGCAGAAAGAGAGAGAGAGATGGATGCTGAACAAGAGGCTAGACGCTAAGGGAAGAGGGTATGAAGTGAAGATTGAGAGTCTGTGAGCATTATGTCAGCTAATGTGCAAGTGACCTCTAGAACTACTGTATAATCAAACATCAACAAACACATAGCACAACTGGAAAACCAATCCTGCGATAGCCTACTCTCTGTGTGTGTGTGTGTGTGTGTGTGTGTGCCCACATGCATGTGTGTTTATATGCTTGTTAATGTGCCTTAAAACTCAAGTGTGTTTTCTTATGTGATAATGTGCGTTAAACTGTACAAATCACTCTCCCTGCCAACACAATCCACACATCTTAACATTATGGTTTCCCTCCACTGTGAGCTGTCCTCGCTTCTCTTCAGACGACATTTCCATTTCCCTGAGCCAGGAACACCGCTGGGAATAACAGCGCTCCAGGAGGGACACCGTTAAGCCTAACTGCTCATTCATTACCGGAGATCTGTCATGCCCTCATGACAACCTTGACAACCATCCTCATAAAATAAAAAAACAGCATTTAACCGTGTAACAGCAAGGAAGCCCATGCATTGATCCAAAGAGGAAACAGGGGGAAGAGAAATAGTGAGAGTGATGGGGGAGAGAGAGAGAGAGAGAGAGAGAGAGAGAGAGAGAGAGAGAGAGAGAGAGAGAGAGAGAGAGAGAGAGAGAGAGAGAGACAGAGGGGTGAGAGAAGAGGGAAGACAGAGGGTTCTGTTCGTTCCTGGAGGATGACGTTAGGAAAGTTCCGGTCTCGGGAATCCTAAATCTGAGCGTCTCTGTTTTATGGTTGCCAGGTGAGCGATATTCCCTCAGACAGGTGCTGGGAGAGTTGGAGGAGCGGTTAAATTGAGTCAGGACAGTTGGAATGTGGGCGTTGCCAAGATTACATAAATCTTGCTCTTTGGACCTCCATGTGCCCCTGGTCACCACTATGGCCATTTCCACTATGATCTTCATGGACCGGACCAGACAACCTACTGCCTGCCTGGGTGTGTGTGTGTGTGTGTGTGTGTGTGTGTGTGTGTGTGTGTGTGTGTGTGTGCATATGTGAGGTAGTAGGTACCTCTAGTTGCTTCAAATCTCTCTCTGTTTCTTCTCCTCTCTGTGCAGACTGATAGATTAGAGCAGCTGTAGGGGACTATGAGGGGATGACCCTGAATCACAGACCCCTCAATCATCCCACCCAGACTGGCCCTGTCAATGGCTAGGAGACACAGCCCTGAACACACACACACACACACACACACACACACACACACACACACACACACACACAGAGAGAGAGAGAAGCTAGAAAGACAAGTGGTAGAGACCGAGCGGAGGGTTTCAACATACACAGGGCAACAGGGGGCAAGGGGGGGGAGGGGGTGTCCTCTAACCCAACAAAGTTATTTCCCCCCTAAAAGATAAAAGGATCAAATCATTTAATGAATGTTTCTTAGAATGTCTATCGCCTGTCATCCTCTCTGACTGATCAAACCAGATCAAACGCAGCAGCAGCGATTATTTTTATTGGACTGAGGGGGACCAACAGGAGTTTTAATGAGAAGACCCGTCTCCCCCTCTTCCCTCCGTCTCCTCCCTCCCTCCCTCCGCTCCCGTATGATAACACGGCGGGGCGCATGAAGTCAGCCATTGTCTGAGTGAAGTGGCACACTCCTGGGCTGAGCGAGGGAGGAGAGGGGTGGGGGGGATGGGGGGTAACAGAGCCAGCTTCTGTGGCTCAGCTCTGGGACTGGTCCTCGGTGGAATTCACAGCTGCAGTACATCAAAGAGCCAGACTCCCACCAAGCCCCCCATGACAACAACACTAGGAAATCAATGCTTAGTTTCCCTCTATGAGATGGGATACGGATAGGTGTGGGGACCAGAGTTGAGAAACTGGGACAGAGCTGCGATCTCGCCTGTGTGGATGGATGGGAAGTGGAGGAGAAGTAGGGAAGGTTGAATGAGACGGAAATTGAATAAACTGAACATGTGTCCAGCCATAACAGTGGACATATAAAGATATAAACCATGTGTGGGAGGGCAGTCCTCCTTCTATAGTAACAGCAAGTGCTCCTGGTTGGACTTTCTCACGGGTGAGTTTTTCCACATCCTCATAAGTGAGGCATGGCTGGGAATTGCACACCAGCTATGTAAAGTCAATACAGATTGAAGATAGGATACAACAAAATGAATCTACTTTAGACTATTGAGATCAACCCTCAGCGAGTTTCCCATTCCCACCTGTAGCTATCAACATAGCTAGATAACCAGGCAGCATCAGACAGACAGCCAGACAGCCTGCTGATATGAACACTGAAGCCCTGAGCCTTCACATGATAGCACTTCAAAAGCCCCACAAGCTGTATCAATGGAGGTCCTATTCTCCTGCCCCTCCACATAGGATGAGTGACACTATCTCTCTCTCTTGTTCTCGCTTTCTCTCTGACCCACGGAGGAAGAGCGTGAGCGACTATAATTTTAGCGGAAGAGGGGAGCAGATGAGATAGTAATTGTTAGCGTGGTTGTCAGTGACATGCATGGCTGACAGATGTTCAGGGCAGGTTGCAGAGCAGAGAGACCTGTGTCGGAGGTCAACGAAAACACCATCACCTCAGATAAAATGTCAAATACAAAGGCACATCAGAACAGCACACAACAGGAGAAGACAAAATACAACACTGCACAAAGCAGAGAACCACATATTGGACTTTCAGAGCTCTACACACGTCGACAAATCCTCAGTTGAAACACTGTTTTGCACAGCGCATGTGTTGTGCAACTCTGAGCAACCACATCTGAAATATCCCTCAGTAAGAACATAATACTATGGATTTCCTTTCCTATGGATGGAACACATAAATGTGGGGACTTGTGGTATGGAGAGGGAGTTTATACTGGGTTTGCCCTGGGGTCACACTGCTAACGACTACACCAGACGCTCTCACCAATTAGCCCTCGTTAGCACTCGTTATTCCCAAAACACGACATAAGGCTTTGTCCAATGCAATTTAAATCAAGGTTTTGTATGTTTGACACTAAATACATTCCGTCACCGTCCGCATGACATCCCCTCTTTAAATCATCCATTTTATAAGAGCAACATCAAGCAAGAGCCAAAAACCTCCTCAATATGGCGGACATATTGCAGAACCTTGAAAGCCCTTTTCTCACTGCTGTGCCTCAGTTGGTGTAGTTGACAGGTTGATGCATTCAGGTCACATTGATATGGAAAGTCCCTAACCTGTGTTTAAAAAGAAATGAAGAGAGGGGCTGGATGGTGATGTTAGAGAGAGTGGGGACAGGGAGAGAATGGAGGAAATGGGAATGAGCTCTGGCATCAAAATAATTCCTCTCCTCTGCCACCTTGCCACTCTCTCCTCTGATCCCTTAATGGTTTCCACAGTATGGCTCACAGGAGGGGGTGGTGGTGGCGTGAAACTGTTTGCCTGATTTGTAAATGTATGTCTGAGCATGAATGTGTGTGTGTCAGTGTGTGTGTGCACATCTGAGTATGTGTGTGTGGTGAAGCACAGAGTTGTGAGAGCACACTTGTGGTTTGTAGAGACTCCAGTCTCTGGGTGTTTCTCACACTGACTTCAGAACAGAAGGAAAGCATTAAGCCTCTAACGTTGTTATCCCCCAGACCACCCGGACTGGCTCAAGTCTTCCTTATATACTCTGCCACAATCGCTCAGAGCGTGTGTGTGTGTGTGTGTGTGTGTGTGTGTGTGTGTGTGTGTGTGTGTGTGTGTGTGTGTGTGTGTGTGTGTGTGTGTGCGCGCATGTGACAATTAGATTATTTCACTTCTAAACGGCAAATTAATTAATTCTCGCTAAGCCAAGCGGATCAGGAGGAACAAAGAAAAGTTGTGTTTCAGATCAAACTTTAAAAAACAATTTGCTGTGCTAGACAGGCACTGCAATTTGGTTATGTCTGCATGTCACATTCATGCACAAAAATGCCAATCAAATGCTGTGGAAATATAATCATTTCAAACTGTACATCAAGGGAGAGATGCTATCACTTGCCAAAGTCCCTCTGGCATAGCATGAGCTTGTAGCAGCCTTATAGTACAGGGAGCCAAGAGCAGGAGTAAGTTGAGTTGTGTGAGTGTGAGTGTGAGTGTGAGAGTGAGAGAGAGAGTGAGAGAGAGAGTGAGAGAGAGAGCGAGAGAGAGCGCTGAGGTACTAGCCCTGTCTTTGTTGATATAGTGAGACATGTATTAATCCAATCAAATCATCATAACACAGATAGACAGAGGTCTTAAGTCACACAGACAGATCAAATGGTCTATCTGCACAGGCAGGATGCTGAGAAGACTCCATCACATGAAGGATGAGAGGAATGGAGGGATGAAAGAGGAAGAGAGGGGATACAGGGAGGAAGGGGTTCTAAGAGCCTCTGAAACTCCATCCAAATGGGATGTCCTATAGGACAGAGAGCGGGAGCTTACTGTAGTTCACCTTCCACTCATATACAGTCACCTCCTAAATTATTGGCACCCTTGATAAAGATTAGTAAAAAAGACTGTATAAAATAAGTCATACAAATACTGAGCTATATTGTATGCTTGAAAAAAAAATGGCACACACGTACACCCTTCGTCCTCCTTTCATCCCAGTGCAAGGTGATACTGCTGTGTGTAGGAGTATGATGGGTTGGGGTCACAGGGTTGGATGTGTGATGTGTGTCAGCAGCATTCCAATCGTCCATACACCCTGTCCCAACTCAGCCTCTAGCACGTCTGAGAGTAACCACTCCTGACTGGTGGCTGGTGGATGAAATGGACTAATAGGATGGGGTTTGTGAATCCCTTTAGGCTCTGAGTCAAAACAGACTACATTAATTACAATGATGATGATTTATATATCTAATGTGCATTACAGTCACCTCCAAAATTATTGGCACTCTTGATATAGATTAGCAAAAAAAGACTGTAAAATAAATAATACAGGCCTCCCAAGTGGCGCAGCGGTCTAAGGCACTACATCGCAGTGCTAGAGGCGTCACTACAGACCCGGGTTCGATCCCGGGCTGTATCACAACCGGCCGTGATCGGGAGTCCCATAGGGTGGCGCACAATTGGCCCAGCGTTGTCCGGGTTAGGGGAGGGTTTGGACGGGGGGGGCTTTACTTGGCTCATCACGCTGTAGCAACTCCTTGTGCTGGCATCAAAAGTAAAACATTTAAATAATAGGAGACCGAATGCGATCGGCCCACCATCTAATTGGCCTCCATATAATTCTTACAGAATTTCCACGTGGACGGCAATTTTGGATGACAATTTGTTCTTAACTAAGACAAAATAATTCATAATTGACTTTTTTCTGCACAACATAGGTACAGCAGATCCCCTTATTGTATGGGACACTTTTACATGTACTTTTAGAAGCCATTCAATACAATACTCATCATTAAAACAAAAGCAGTTTAGGTCAAAAGAGATTAGACTAATAAAGGAAATAGAGGAAATAACAGTGCAGGTAGATGGTAATGGAAACTGTACTATAGAAGCACAAAATAGGTTAGAGGAAAAACAAAAAGAATTGGAGGTACTTATTCAAGAACGATCAAACAAAAATAAAGCGAATTGGATGGAAAATTGTGAAAAATGCAAATTTTCTTGAATCTTCAACATAGAAATGCTACCAAAAATAATTTACAGAAACTCGTTACAAATGATGGAGTCATGCATGATTTACCAAATTATATTTTGAAAGAGGAAGCAAAATATTTTAAGCATATCTTTTCTTTTCAGTCTCTTCCATTTCCACTGAATGATGTTAACTGTAAGGATGTATTTCCTAATAATAATAATAATTATTATTATAATAATAATTATAATGTAAAATTAACACATTTACAGAAAGACCTGTGTGAAGGCCAACTTATAGAAGAGGAACTTTTTGAGGCAATTAAATCTTTTCAGTCTGGAAAAACACCAGGGCTTGATGGTATACCAGTAGAGGTATATATTGATGTACTCAAAGATCCATTATTAGCATGTTTGAATTACTCCTATAAAAATGTTAGACTTTCAGGTACTCTACAAGAAGGTCTGATTTCATTACTACTAAAACAGGACCCATGTGGTAAGTATAAAGATCCAGTCCATTTAAAAAAAAAACTGGACGCCTCTTACACTTCAATGTTGTGATGCAAAAATCCTGGCGAAATGCATAGCACATAGAATTAAAAAAGGTTTTACCAAATATTGTTCATCCTGATCAGACAGGTTTTTTACATGGACGATATATTGGAGATAATATACGACAATTACTTGAAACAATTTAACATTATGAAACCGCAAAGATACCAGGCCTGGTCTTCATAGCAGATTTTGAAAAGGCGTTTGATAAAGTACGAATAGAATTTATATATAAATGCCTGGATTACTTTAATTTTGGTAAATCTCTTATACAATGGGTTAAAGTTATGTACAGCAACCTCAGATGTAAAATAGTAAATAATGGTTACTTCTCAGAAAGTATTGAGCTTTTAAGAGGAGTAAAACAAGGCTGTCCGTTGTCTCCATATCTATTTATTATGGCCATTGAAATGCTAGCTATTAAAATTAGATTCAACAAGAACATCAAGGGTTTAGAAATCCAGGGGATAAAAACAAAAGTGTCAATGTATGCCGATGACTCAAGTTTATTCTTAAGTCCGCAATCTGGATCCCTGCACAGTCTCATTGAAGATCTTGATCACTTTTCTAGCCTCTCTGGACTAAAACCTAATTATGACAAGTGTACCATATTACGTATTGGATCGTTAAAAGACAGTGTTTACACTACCTTGTAGTTTACCCATAAAATGGGCGGATGGTGAAGTAGACATACTTGGTCTTCATATCTAAAAAAATATAAATGAATTTACCACAATCAATTTCAATTGGAAAGTTTGCAAAAATAGATACAATTCTGCAACCATGGAGAGGTAAATACTTGTCTATTTCTGGAAAAATCACATTGATTAACTCTTTGGTCTTATCACAGTTTACTTACTTACTAATGGCGCTGCCTACTCCAGACAACTCGTTTTTTAAATCATATGAGCAAAAAATATTTCATTTTATTTGGAATGCTAAGCCAGACAAAATTAAATGTCCCTATTTATATAATGAATATGAGTTTGGGGGGCTAAAATTGTTAAATATTAAAGCTTTAAACCTCTCACTAAAAGCTTCACTCATACATAAATTATACTTAAACCCAAAATGGTTCTCCAGTAGATTATTAAGAAAAGCTCATCCTTTGTCCAGAAATTGACTTTTTGCCTTCATACAGATTACAACTTCTAATTTCCAACTAATTGAAAATGAAATTTTGTTTCAAGTATCGCCCTTTCTTAAACAAGCCATACAAAGCTGGTTACAATTTAAGTTTTATCCTCCAGAAAAGCTAGAACAAATTATATGGTTAAACTCAAATATACGAGAAAGAAAGAAAGAAAGAAAGAAAGAAAGAAAGAAAGAAAGAAAGAAAGAAAGAAAGAAAGAAAGAAAGAAAGAAAGAAAGAAAGAAAGAAAGAAAGAAAGAAAGAAAGAAAGAAAGAAAGAAAGAAAGAAAGAAAGAAAGAAAGAAAGAAAGAAAGAAAGAAAGAAAGAAAGAAAGAAAGAAAGAAAGAAAGAAAGAAAGAAAGAAAGAAAGAAAGAAAGAAAGAAAGAGATAAACTAGGAAACAGAGAGGGTGTCAGATGTTTACCAACACTCATGAGGAATTAGTGACTGTTTGACATATAATTATCATTAATCTCACAGGCCTACAGCAAATAGAACCAGGAAATCATTGGTGGCTGTGCTGTGTGAACAATTTGTCAAGGATTTAGTCTGTTTTTCCTCTTTTCTCTCCTTCATTTCTGACCAAAAACAGGACCACATGTTCTTTGGGAGAGAATAGTTTATGCCTGCTGGGATGTGAGGACCACTCGGTGACCACAATAACCATTTGGGAGACAGTCAGCTCTTCCCAATGGACCATAATAACCACAGCCCTCACACTACCAGCAGGGGAAAACTGAGTATGTGTATGAGCTGTGTGTGTGTATTTATATAGTATGTGTGTGTCCATATGTGGCTCAAAAGTGTTTGCCCGTGTGTATAAGTATGTATGCATGTTTGACGCATCATAGGCAAGAGTGGGGTAAGTTGAGCCACCCTTGTTTCTAGGAAAACATACACAAAATTAATAATTTGACCAAATATTTAGTCTGAAGGAAAAAAAACACATGGAAAAAGAGGTAAGCAAGTTAGGTACAAAAAACAGATTTTCACCAAGTCAAATGGATTTATTGTGTTAGAAGTTCCATGACGCTTGTATTTAAACCAAAGTAGATCATTTAATGATTGCTCTATACATCCGTTGGGGTCTCTATATGCTTCAATATGAAGTCCTAAACATAGCATGAAAGTGCATCCTTGTAGCAGTGTGGGCTAATATAGTCAAAATGTTTGCCTTTGGGTAAGTTGAGCCAATGGTTGAGCCAATGGCAAGCTGAGCAAATTGAATAATTTTCTTCCCAGGCGTAATGGAAGGCATTATCACTGGGATATGAGGTAACACCAGGGCCTGGCCTATGTCAAAGGTGTAAGTACAAAGTGTTTGTTAGGTGTGTTAAAAGATGATTCAAATGATTAAAAGACAAAGCGGTTGTGATTGTGTTGAATTGAATTGCGTTTGGGAAATAAAGATAGACATGTTTTTAAAAAGGTAGTGGTAATATTTGATTCAGTACAGACATTTGCAGGCGGCTTAATTTACCATTTCCCGCAGCTTAATTTACCCGATAAGTTGTGCCAAGAGACCACTTTTTGGGGACAAACTGTTTTCAAAACTGTAATGTTTACATAAATTCTGATTATTTCCAGGGATACACAACATCCTGAAATCTATGTAAATACCTTTGTTAGAAAGAATACTATATTTCCCTTGATGGAGTGATCCTGAATGTAAAAAATGACCTCAATTTACCCCACTGTCCCTATCCCTGTAATGTACTAAAATCTGAAATCTCCAGAAATGCTCCTCCTCTTAATGGCTCATATCCCTGCACTGATTGGTCAGCTAAGGGTCCGCTCCATCAACCCTGCCCCACCCCAGGACACCGCCCCATCGCCACCCTCATACCCAAGATGCATCAGGAGATAGGGAGGGAGGTTTGGAGAGGAGTGAGGGGGGTCAGGTGAGGGGGAGACAGAGCGTCCCGGACCACGTCCCAAACCAAACTCTTACTAGGGTGTGAAAGCTCAAATATAGCCCTTGACACAGGATCTCATGGGAACATCAGACCCTCTCAATCCCTTTACCACCCCCGCCCCTCCACATTCCAACTGTAATCTGGAAAATCCTGGCTCCGAAATATTAACCAACCGTATCTCGAAACGGCTGCTGCTCCACCGCCTCTCGACACCATTCGCGGCCGTAACCGACACTAAACTTTACAGGAACCAGCCGCGAAGGCTCCCTCTGCGAAACCCAACCACCGACATGATAAACGCTGTAAAAACGAAGGAACCGCACCGTTCCTTCTCAACCGAATGAATTGATTTTCCTTTGTTTACATGCTATGAAACTTGTGTTGGGTGCCAGACCAACATTGCTCATAAAAGGAAACACTTCCCATGCTCTGGGAATTGAAACCATGGCTCTGTAAAAGTAAATAGTGCGTGTCATTTGAATATGGTAAGGGGAATAGGGAAATAGTATTTTGTGTTCCTCTGATGTGGTCCTCCAGGTAAAGTCAGTGAACCCCAGACAGGAAGTCACTCTTGGTTAACTTGATGGGGAACATGAACTCCCACTAACCTTACATATTTACCTTGTTTTACTCATAATGGAGAAAACAACACATTTTAGAATGCTAATCTAGGATCAGGTCCCCCCTATCCATATACAGTTATTCATTATAATCTAAAACTAAACACTGATCCTCTATCAGCACTCCTACTCTGAGACTTTGTGAATACAGGCCCAGGTCTCTGACAGTGCTTGTCCATCTGTGAGTGTTTGGTAGTGAGTTACAAGCGTGTAGAAATGCCCTGCCCACACCACGTACCTGCATGAAGCCACACATCACATGCTCTCCAAACATGGGCAGGCTGGGCCGGCTCTCGCGGTACATGTGCAGAGTGTATATTGTCATGACGACAGGCTCGGGCTCTGTGGCGGCCGACTCGTCCGTCACTAGAATGTTGATTATGCTGTTGCCCAGGCCGACCGGGTAGTTTGCCGTTCTGTGGAAAAACAGAAGCAGAGCATCTCAGAAACAAGGTCCAGGGAGATGAAACACACATAAGCACAAGCACACACACACACACACACACACACACACACACACACACACACACACACACACACACACACAGAACAGAGAGATGAAAACACACACACACAGGATGGTGAGAGATAGGGTAGGGGGCTGAGGGAGAGTTTAGAATAATTCCTAAATGTCACATTTAGCGCTATATGTGTGTGTCTGTGTCTGTCAGAGGTCAATCCTCTGACCCCAGTGCTACTGAGTCTAATGGATGCTAATCAGGGATTGGCTGCTGAAATCAAAGCTGCGGACATAAGAAACAGAGTTCGACAATCACACAGAGTGATCAAAACACTGGACTGAAAACACACATTTCCAGAATTCAGATGCCATAACTAACTTACGTCTATATTTTAGACCTGAAGACTGGGCAGGTGTAAGCAATATGGGACAAGATCAAAAGGGCTAGTTGGAGATCTAACTATATTACTGCTAACACCTACCATCTCACTGAACGTGACCCAGGATACATTTGAAAGCCCAGCTTGTGACTCACAGGGTGAAAGGTCATGGCTGGGAGGGTCTCACCTAGGTCCTCTGTGCTCGTCCAGGTGTATATGACAGACTGGGCTGATGGGCTCGGGGCGGAGGCGTAGGGTCACCACATCAAAGGGGACCTCAGCACGGTAGTCCTTCACCCAGGGACTGAAGGGGGGGCTAAGAGTCAGAGGGGGGTCTGTGTACAGCTGTCTGAGGTGGGGGTCCACACAACGCTCTGATACACACCACAGGGAGAAAGAGAGAGAGAGAGAGAGAGAATGGATTATATACAGATAAAAAGGCTTGCACACGTCACACCGTATGTGGATCTATCGTTCATCTGCCGATCGCTCAGCACACTGTGTTTTAACGACAACCCGCTGTATTTTTCATGCGATTGTACACGTAAAATCAGTGCGCACTCCCTTCACAAATTACATTCAGAGGTGTTAAATACTCTCAGCCAGCAAAAGTTATTGGTGTGTCTGAGCCCAAAGATATTCAGAATGCTGTTACACATTTATCCATCAGACAGAGCATCAAAGAACAAATATAGTTATCTAAAGCATGCCTGCTTGGTGTATGTGTGTGTGTGTGTGTACGCGCTTATTTTCCCCATTCAAATGGATTAAAGTTAAAGACATTCACATCAACACACACACACACTTATGTAATGGGAGGAAAAATGTTAACACACACATAGAGCAATGTTAATAATGATACCCTGAGGTCCACAAGTGTTGAGCACAAGCCCAGAGAATGCTCTCTTTCTGTGGAGGCAATTTACTCTGGTGTGTGCCAACCTCAAGCAGTCTGCAGATGCAGGGGGCACAGCAGGTCCACCTACCAAACCTCCCAGCCTGAAGCACCGCCACAAGGCGACATATTTTACCGTGAACACTGCAGCAGAAGGGAACTCCTTCTCTGCTCTTTCGTCCTTGTGAGGCTACAATACATCGAGTTTCCCAGGGAAGCTGTGAAGCGCGGGTGAAGCTGTGAAGTCAGCTGTAGCCTATTGCATGATTGTGTTTATGAGTCTGTTATTAAAGAAAGTGAAACAATGTTGTGTATGTTAACTATTGCATGATTGTGTTCATGAATCTTATTAAAGGTGTATGTTTACTGCTTTTCATTAAATCGTGTATGGCTACAAATTTTGTTATGGCCTAAAATAAATGTTGTTCATATGGGCTGAATATTGTAGCCTAGGCCTATATAAATTCGTTAATATGGGTATATAAAGTGTGGCGCCTTGAAAGCGCCTCAGCTCCAGCCAGCATTTGTTTGTCTGAAAGGGTACACTATGGCTTTTTAAATGCCGCCACGAAACCTTCTCTGGAGATAGTTTCGAAGCGCCACTGAATGGGCATTTAACTTGCCGGTAACGAAATGCCGCTTCTGAAGCATGGCTAAAGTCCATCACTAGGCAACCAAAACGGTCAATGAAATGATCTCGAGCTGTCTGCAAGCAGCCTGCCTGTCTGCTGCCTGCGCGCAGACAACTCACTCCTAAAAAGTACTTCGAAGTTCGGTAAATTCAATGACTTTTAGTAGAAAGAAAACACATCTACCCTACCATAAAAAAAAACAGCAGAAAAACAACAAAACAGCACATTAATCAGCATTGTTTATTGTTGTCAGGGAAACAATACCGAACATTCTATGCCGGAGCAGAATTCTACTGCCTGAAAAGGTACAGATGCTTCTGATGCTGCACAACAAAATTGTCTGAAAGGTTATCAATTGTCGCGTCCTATATATGAAAATTGGTTGGTTAACTCGGAGATAACCCCGTCAGTGAGGGTTATGCAACCTCGGCATTCGAAAACATCATATTCGGTGCACTCCCAGAAGGACTTATTGGCGGTCTGTCGTTACAGTCTGTAGGTGTAGCCTTCATGCGCCAGGAAATTTTCTCCACACACAGAGGATAAATTCGGGTTCCATTGCTTGTTCTACTCCTCTGAGAATAATGAATCCTGAGGATAGCAGTGCAAGATCCTTTTATGCAGAATAATTTGATTTTAGCATATGAACGACTTGCAATTCGACTGCTGGACTATCAAAGCCATCCATCCAGTCTTTTTTAATTGAAATGTCTGCCTTTTATCAGATACATTTTTTCTGCATTCAATGTTTTATTTTCATAACTGATCAAAATTCGGTATGCTATACCCTATAAATAATATTCTGCCCATATGAACACATTTATTTTAGGCCATATAAAGAAAAGCTATGCATGATGTACTGACAAGGATCAAACAGAAACAACATTGTTTCACATTCTTTAATAAAAGACTCAAACAGACATAGGCTATAATGCTGGCTTCACAGTTTCCCTGCCAAATAGGCCTACAAGGAAACTCGACATACACTACCAGTCAAAAGTTTGGACACACCTATCAATCAATCAATCAATTTTATTTTATATAGCCCTTCTTACATCAGATAATATCTCGAAGTGCTGTACAGAAACCCAGCCTAAAACCCCAAACAGCTAGTAATGCAGGTGTAGAAGCACAGTGGCTAGGAAAAACTCCCTAGAAAGGCGAAAGCCTAGGAAGAAACCTAGAGAGGAACCAGGCTATGAGGGGTGGCCAGTCCTCTTCAAGGGTTTCTCTTTATTTTTACTATTTTCTCAGCTAATTGGCTGGCTCGGGAGCGCCTCACCAACAGGATGTTTAGGAATGGATTGGAATTAGAATGCTGTATATCTTAATGGTTTGAAGTGTGGCGCTCTGAGTTCACCAGAACTCCACACAGGGAGGTTTACGTGTCTTTTTGTAGAGCAAAACTACACCGTGCACAGACCCTCTCGCGCACCCAATGTCTTCGATATACAGTACCAGTCAAAAGTTTGGAAACACCTACTCATTCAAGGGTTTTTCTTTATTTTTACTATTTTTTACATTGTAGAATAATAGTGAAGACATCAAAACTATGAAATAACACATATGGAATCATGTAGTAACCAAAAAAGTGTTAAACAAATCAAAATATATTTTATATTTGAGATTCTTCAAACAGCCACCCTTTGCCTTGATGACAGCTTTGCACACTCTTTTCATTAAACTTTTGACTGGTACTGTATATCGAAGACATTGGGTGCGCGAGAGGGTCTGTGCACGGTGTAGTTTTGCTCTACAAAAATACATGTAAACCTCCCCGTGTGGAGCTCTGGTGCGCCACACTTCAAACCATTGAGATATACAGCATTCTAATTCCAATCCATTTCTAAACATCCTGTTGGGAGGTGCTCCAGAGCCAGCCAATTAGCAGACACCTGAGCAGCGCCTCACCTCTGTCTCCAGGGATGTCCTGGGAGCTTGAGTGTTGGTCCCACCCAGTCTGTGTCTCTGCCTCATCGGTCCTATGGGAAACATGGAAGACTGTCATTATTTAGAAAATAAATGTCCCATTGGAACAGGGAATAATGGGAACACCCCCTCAATCATTCTGAGGACTTTCCCTGCAATAAAAACAACAAAAGAGCGATGACAAACTTTATCCCTCTAATAAAATGACATTTTTATAAGTCTATCAAGCACATTCTTGATAGACTTATAAGTCTCACACAAACCAACTGCACAAATTCAGAAATATGGATAGGAAAATTGCACATATGGTGATCAAAGACACACACACACACACAAACACACACACACACACACACACACACACACACTTTCCTGGCCAGCGTCAACATTCCAATTGGTTCCCTTCTGGCCTATATGAGGTCCAGAGGAGATTATCAACACTTGTTATAACCGTCATCCAATCACAGTAAACTATACTGGCTGTTCTCCAGACACGTATCCTCCCTCCTTCTTTCTCTAGCCTGATACCCTCTCCCTTTTCTTCTCTTCCACCCCCGTTTCCTCCACTTCCCACATCCAGCACCCTGTTCCCCTTCCATTCCTCTTCCAAACCCTTCCATCACCAACCCCTCTACCCCTTACCATACCCATTCCTCCACTACCTCCCTCTCTTTCCTCCCATCATCCTCATCATTCCGCCTGGTTCCCTGCCTGTGAGCGTGCTACATGCTCCTAGCTCCTAGCTCCGTGCTCAGCCCCAGAAGTCCACCCAGCTCAAAGGCAGAGGGAGGCTGTGTTCTGAGTGGCAGCAGCCCAGCTCCGTGCCACAGGCCTGAGAAGGATGGGAAGCCAGATGGGGTCCGCCAGTGGAGCCAGCACCCAGCCAAGCAGGGATTTAACCTAGTTCTGTTCCAGTCTGAGTGGATTGGGCCTGAAGCTCCTCTCTCCTGCTACAGCCAGACTAACGTACATGTGCCTGGGGCTTAATGAAGGGATGCTTAGGGGAGGTTGGGGAACGAAAACCATCCTTAATTCAGCCAAGCTTTATGACCCCCAGCCCAGTCATTTTTCTGTTAAATTGTTTGGTCGATCCTTTCCAAATATATGGAGAGTAAGACAACACCAAGGGGATAGAGCAAGGTAACAGAACCTCATGTGAACTGATTGACGTGTGTGTGTGTGTGTGTGTGTGTGTGTGTGTGCACACTTGTGCTCACCTGTAAGTCTGGTTCCTCTGCTCTGTATAATGAGAACAGACTCTGTCCAACAATGCTGAGAAATGCAGCCCACTCCCAGACTCCTCTGCTCTAGGGAACGATCGAAACAGAAAGCCTTGGATAGGAGAACGCTCCGGAGAAGCTGCGGGATAAAGCTGGATATAGACAGGTTTTCAGTTACTGGGAATACATACACTCTAAATAACATGATTACAATCTGGAATCACTGCAAGTGTTCTGTATCAATGACTACATTATGCTTCAGAATGAATCTGGTTATACTCTATACAGTGCATTCGTTAAGTATTCAGACCCCTTCCCCTTTTCCACATTTTGTTACGTTACAGCCTTATTCCAAAATGGATTAAATAATTGTTTTCCCTCATCAATCTACACACAATACCTCATAATGACAAAGCGAAAACAAGTTTTTAGAAATGTTTGCAAATGTATTACAAATAAAAAACAGAAATACCTTATTTACATAAGTAATCAGACCCTTTGCTATGAGACTCGAAATTGAGCTCAGGTGCATCCTGTTTCCATTGATCATCCTTGAGATGTTTCTACAACTTGATTGGAGTCCACCTGTGGTAAATTCAATTGATTGGACATGATTTGGAAAGGCACACACCTGTCTATATTAGGTCCCACAGTTGACAGTGCATGTCAGAGTAAAAACCAAGCCACGAGGTCGAAGGAATTGTCCGTAGAGCTCCGAGACAGGATTGTGTCGAGGCACAGCTCTGGGGAAGGGTACCAAAAAATGTATGCAGCATTGAAGGTCCCCAAGAACACAGTGGCCCCCATCATTCTTAAATGGAAGAAGTTTGGAACCACCAAGACTCTTCCTAGAGCTTGCCACCCGGCCAAACTGAGCAATCAGGGGAGAAGGACCCTGGTCAGGGAGGTGACCAAGAACCCGATGGTCACTCTGGCAGAGCTCCAGAGTTCCTCAGTGGAGATGGGAGAACCTTCCAGAAGGACAACCATCTTTGCAGCACTCCACCAATCAGGCCTTTATGGTAGAGTGGCCAGGCGGAAGCCACTCCTCAGTAAAAGGCACATGACAGCCCGCTTGTGGTTTGCCAAAAGGCACCTAAAGGACTCTTAGACCATGAGAAACAAGATTCTATGGTCTGATGAAACCAAGATTTAACTCTTTGGCCTGAATGCCAAGCGTTACATCTGGAGGAAGCCTGCCACCGCTCATCACCTGGCCAATACCATCCCTACGGTGAAGCATGGTGGTGGCAGCATTATGCTGTGGGGATGTTTTTCAGCGGCAGGGACTGGGAGACTAGTCAGGATCGAGGGAAAGATGAACGGAGCAAAGTACAGAGATATCCTTGATGAAAACCTGCTCCAGAGCGCTCAGGACCTCAGACTGGGGCGAAGGTTCACCTTCCAACAGTACAACGACCCTAAGCACACAGACAAGACAACGAAGGAGTGGCTTTGGGACAAGTCTCTGAATGTCCTTGAGTGGCCCGGACTTGAACCCGATCGGACATCTCTGGAGAGACCTGAAAATAGCTGTGCAGCAACGCTCCCCACCCAAACTGACAGCGCTTGAGAGGATCGGCAGAGAAGAATTGGAGAAACTCCCCAAATACAGGTGTGCCAAGCTTGTAGCGTCATACCCAAGAATACTTTAGGCTGTATTCGCTGCCAAAGGTGCTTCAACAAAGTACTGAGTAAAGGGTCTGAATACTTATGTAAATGTGATTTCAGTTTTTTTTTTTTATACATCTGCAAAAATCTCTAAAAATCTGTGTGCTTTGTCATTATGCGGTATTGTGTGTAGATTGATGAGGCGAAAAAACCATTTAATCAATTTTCGAATAAGGCTGTAACTTAAGAAAATGTAGAAAAAGTGAAGGGGTCTGAATACTTTCTGAATGCACTGTAACAGAGAGTAATGTGGAATAGATGATTACCAGTTCAAATGGCCCTGGTGTCCTCAGCTGACGGAGGAACTGGAGGAGGAGGAGAGTCTGGTGTTCTGGTAGACAGAGACTGTATGTCCCTCCACAGCCACCATACTGACCAGAAACACACAAAACTAATTGTGAGGGTCCATGGAATTATGATATCTATTAAAATTTCTCTCTGAAATTGTACTGTTAAAAAGAGTCCATCGTTATTGCCCTCACAGTATTGAGTGCTTTATTAAGTTAAACACAGTTGTTTAGTACCCTCTGTCCATCGTCTGTCTCAGTGTGCGAAGGGCTCTTCAGACTGGCCTGTCCACTGTGTGCTGGGAGTAGGAAGAGAAGAGCGTCTTCCAGGATGAACTCTTTTGTGATCTGTCCGTCAAACCCTGGGTCCCTCAGCCCATCAAAGTGCAGGTCAATCTCAGCCTGACAGACAGAGATTAAGGGAAATTTTTAGCAATGGCTTTTAGTAAGGTACTGAGAGTAAGCATGTTCTGCCGCCTAGTGGATATATGAGTTATCTTAATACTGTAGGAAACGAATGAATGTGTGCCAACACAATGGCCTGCTCCCTTCCTTCTACCCTGACTCACACTTAGAGGTCTGAAGGTATTGGAGAGGTGTAAGCAATGAGGGGAATTCAAGGAAGGAATTTGTCAGACTGAACCTTAGAGATATGTTGGTTTTCTAAGATGAGTACATGGAACAGGCTATAAAGCCTACAGAAGGAAACATCATCATGTTTATTGGTGGCTCGGGTTAAAGGAGTGGAACCAATGGACACCATGTTTGGAATCTGGAAAAAGGGGAAGGCGTCTCTGGGTCAAACCAATTAAAATACTTCAAGGGAGACCCTTTAAGTGTAATGGCTTTTATAACTGTGACTAGTTGTATCACTCAGCAGCGTGCATGCATGGGTATGTGCGTGTGTGAGTGCACGTGTGTTTGTATGCAACCGACATGTATGCAGCACAACAGCTAAAATACTGTCTCTCACTTCTCTGCTCAACTCGGAAGTTACCCTACACGACCAAAAGTATGTGGACACCTACTCAGCGAACATCTCATTCCAAAATCATGGGCATTAATATGGAGTTGGTCTGGGAAGGCTTTCAACTAGATGTTGGAACATTGCTGAGGGGACTTGCTTCCATTCAGCCACGAGAGCATTAGTGAGGTCAGGCACTGATGTTGGGCGATTAGGCCGGGCTCGCAGTCGGCGTTCCAATTCATCCCAAAGGTGTTTGATGGGGTTGAGGTCAGGGCTCTGTAAAGGCCAGTCATGTTCTTCCACACCGATCTCAACAAACCATTTATGTATGGACCTCGCTTTGTGCACGGAGGCATTGTCATGGTGAAACAGGAAAGGGCCTTCCCCAAACTGTTCCCACAAAGTTAGAAGCACAGAATCGTCTCGAATGTCATTGTATGCTGTAGCATTAAGATTTCCCTTCACTGGAATTAAGGAGCCCGAACCATGAAAAACAGCCAACTTTATAGTTGGCACTATGCATTGGGGCATGTAGGTTTCTCCTGGCATCCGCCAAAGCCAGATTCATCCGTCGGACTGCCAGATGGTGAAGCGTGATTTATCACTCTAGAGAAGGCGTTTCTACTGCTTCAGAGTCCAACGGCGGCGAGCTTTACACCACTCTAGCCGACGCTTGGCATTCCGCATGGTGGACTTAGGCTTGTGTGCTGCTGCTCGGCCATGGAAACCCATTTCATGAAGCTCCCAACGAACAGTTACTGTGCTGACGTTGCTTCCAGAGGCAGTTTGGAACTCAGTAGTGAGTATTGCAAACGAGGACAGACGATTTTTACGCGTTACGTGCTTCAGCAATCGAAGGTCCCGATCTGTGAGCTTGTGTGGCCTACCACACCTAGAAGTTTCCACTTCACAATAACAGCACTTACAGTTGACCGGGGCAGCTCTAGCAGGGCAGAAATTTGACGAACAGACTTGTTGGAAAGGTGGCATCCTATGACGGTGCCACGTTGAAAGTCACTGAGCTCTTCAGTAAGGCCATTCTACTGCCAATGTTTGTCTATGGAGATTGCATGGCTGTGTGCTCGATTTTATACACCTGTCAGCAACAGGTGTGGCTGAAATAGCTGAATCCACTAATTTGAAGGGGTGTCCACATACCTTTGTATATATAGTGTATATTGCCATCTTTGAATGTTGCTAGTCTCACAGTCTTATGGCGCACCTAGCGACTACTCTAAAACACCATCAGTAGAGACCGGCTACAGTAGTAATGTGCCGACCCAGCAATAATCCCCTCTTACCTTCACTATGACAGGCAGAAGGGAACCACTGAACTGAAGAGTGAACGTCATCAGCTGGAAACACAGGAGACACCACCTACAGGAGAAACAGTCATAGAATAGTGACAAATCAGAACGACGCACAGAGATGAATACTTGAACAGCTGTGAGGTTGATTTGAGGGTGGCTAACCTGTGCCGAGAGCTAGGCTCCTCATTGGTCAACGCTGCCGCCATCAACACCTGACCTATGACCTCCTTCACATGGCCCAAGGCCTCATTGGACGCATCAGGACCCAGCTGCTGCAGAAAAAAGGTATTGAGCTGAGAGAGAGCGATGAAGAGAAGGAGAAAGACAGAAAGACAGAAAGAGAGAGAGAGGGTGAAAGAGAGAGAGAGAGAGAAAGGGATAGAGAAAGAGAGGGGGGATAAAGAGGAGATAAAACTTTTGTCAGTATTAAAAAAGTCTGAAGAAGTTCAAGTCTGTACCCAGCAGAGTTGGATAGATTCCAACTGAATTATTACACCTCAATATCAGTCAAGGCAATAATTGATATGCGCTCGAATGGAGAGATTCCATGTAAATGTAATATTTAAAAGGAATTGATCACTTGCGACGCACTGCTGTGGCAAAATAAACACTTTATACTCTGTTCCAACAGGTGGCGGTAAAGGTCCACATTCATTAATCCACAACCCCAGCATTGATATGACAGAAAAACTACAACCACTCTCTCTCAGACAGATTTAATTTGAGATAATCCCAATAAGGGGCCAGCGAGTGACGTTTGGACAGGGTTGGGAATCAGGCATTACGGTGCTCATATCCGAAGCATGTGGCGTGGTTGGCTCGTCCACAGCAACACATGCACGCGCCCACATGCCCGCACGAACAAACACACACACTGAACACTATTAATAGGGCCTTTTAAAACGACTGGGAGTCTTTGGAGACAACAACATCATAATGGCAGTAGGATCAGGACGTTCAGAGCTCCAGATATTTGGAATGGTTTTGGTCATCTGGTGACTCAGATAGTTTGAGTTTTATAGACACGTTGGAGATGTCAACGAGAGGTTAACTAGTCAGAAGAGATATTTGATTGGTATAACAGAGTGGAAAGTTGGGTTATTGGAAAGGAACACTATGGTTTACTGTGTTTCTGCCGCAGAGAGACAGTTCTGGCAGTAGTTTTGTGTGTGTGTGCGTGTATGTGTTTGCACATGCTCCAATATTTTAGCATGTTTACGACTGAAGAAGCACAAAAACAACACTAGGCCCGAAGGTAACTTTAAGAAATAACTGGAGAAAATAATTAGCAAAAACATGATGTGCCATCATAGCTATATATCAAATCTATCCATTATACTGCATGTGTAGTCAGAGTGTATCCACTTGGCCTGTTTGCAGCACAGTGTGAATTGAAAGCCCTAAGCTAATTTAGGAGCAATATGCTAGCAGCGCACTTAGCCAGCTACCACACAACCCTCCACTACACAGCTGTAACAGCCTAATCAACATCACATGGAGAAAATACGCAGCGCAAACATTCTGGAGAGGAGGAAGGAAGAAACAAGAGTTTCCTAAGAGGCATAGCACAGTGTACAGCTCAAGGTCTCTACTATGTTTACTGTAGGTCCAGCTTTATCAAAGACTCAGGGCTACAGTCAATCAAATCAGTTAAATATATGATATATATATACAGTTGTGGTCAAAGGTTTTGAGAATGACACAAGTATTGGTCTTCACAAAGTTTGCTGCTTAAGTGTTTTTAGATGGTTTTGTCAGATGTTACTATGGTATACTGAAGTATAATTACAAGCATTCCATAAGTGTCAAAGGCTTTTATTGACAATTACATTAACTTTATGCAAAGAGTCAATATTTGCAGTGTTGACCCTTCTTTTTCAAGACCTCTGCAATCCGCCCTGGCATGCTGTCAATTAACTTCTGGGACACATCCTGACAGATGGCAGCCCATTCTTGCATAATCAATGCTTGGAGTTTGTCAGAATTTGTGGGTTTTTGTTTTTCCATCCGCCTCTTGAGGATTGACCACAAGTTCTCAATGGGATTAAGGTCTGGGGAGTTTTCTGGCCATGGACCCAAAATATCGATGTTTCGTTCCCCGGGCCACTTATTTATCACTTTTGCCTTATGGCAAGGTGCTCCATCATGCTGGAAAAGGCATTGTTTGTCACCAAACTGTTCTTGGATGGTTGGGAGAAGTTGCTCTCGGAGGATGTGTTGGTACCATTCTTTATTCATGGATGTGTTCTTAGGCAAAATTGTGAGTGAGCCCACTCCCTTGGCTGAGAAGCAACCCCACACATGAATGGTCTCAGGATGCTTTACTGTTGACATGACTGTCTGACTGATGGTAGCGCTCACCTTGTCTTCTCCGGACAAGCTTTTTTCCGGATGCCCCAAACAAAAGATTCATCAGAGAAAATGACTTTACCCCAGTCCTCAGCAGTCCAATCCCTGTACCTTTTGCAGAATATCAGTCTGTCCCTGATGTTTTTCCTGGAAAGAAGTGGCTTCCTTGCTGCCCTTCTTGACACCAGGCCATCCTCCAAAAGTATTCGCCTCACTGTGCGTGCAGATGCACTCACACCTGCCTGCTGCCATTCCTGAGCAAGCTCTGCACTGGTGGTGCCCCGATCCCGCAGCTGAATCAACATTAGGAGACGGTCCTGGCGCATGCTGGACTTTCTTGGGTGCCCTGAAGCCTTCTTCACAACAATTGAACCTCTCTCCTTGAAGTTCTTGATGATCCGATAAATGGTTGATTTAGGTGCAATCTTACTAGCAGCAATATCCTTGCCTGTGAAGCCCTTTTTGTGAAAAGCAATGATGACGGTACATGTTTCCTTAAAGGTAACCATGGTTAACAGAGGAAGAACAATGATTTCAAGCACCACCCTCCTTTTAAAGCTTCCAGTCTGTTATTCTAACTCAATCAGCATGACATAACCTCCCAAGTGGTGCAGTGGTCTAAGGCTGTGCCACTAGAGAGCCTGGTTCGAATCCAGGCTCTGTCGTAGCCGGCCGCGACTGGGAGACCCATGGGGCGGCGCACAATTGGCCCAGCGTCGTCCAGGGTAGGGGAGGGAATGGCTGGCAGGGATGTAGCTCAGTTGGTAGAGCATGGCGTTTGCAACGCCAGGGTTGTGGGTTCGATTCCCACGGGGGGCCAGCATGAAAAAATAAAATAAATATAATGTATGCACTCACTAACTGTAAGTCGCTCTGGATAAGAGCGTCTGCTAAATGACTAAAATGTAAATGACAAAGTGATCTACAGCCTTGTCCTTGTCAACACTCTCACCTGTGTTAACGAGAGAATCACTGACATGATGTCAGCTGGTCCTTTTGTGGCAGGGCTGAAATGCAGTGGAAATGTTTTTTTGTGATTAAGTTCATTTTCATGGCAAAAAGGGACTTTGCAATTAATTGCAATTCATCTGATCACTCTTCATAAAATTCTGGAGTATATGCAAATTGCCATCATAAAAATTGAGGCAGCAGACTTTGTGAAAATTAATATTTGTGTCATTCTCAAAACTTTTGACCATGACTGTATATAAACAGTACCAGTCAAAGTTTGGACTCATTCAAGGGTTTTTCTTTATTTTTGAATATTTTCTACACTGTAGAATAATAGTGAAGGCATCAAAACTATGAAATAACACATATGGAATCATGTAGTAAACAAAAAGTGTTAAACTAATCAAAATATATTTTATATTTGACATTCTTCAAAGTAGCCACCCTTTGCCTTGATGACAGCTTTGCACACTCTTGGCATTCTCTCAACCAGCTTCACCTGGAATGCTTTTCCAACAGTCTTGAAGGAGTTCCCACATATTCTGAGCACTTGTTGGCCTCTTTTCCTTCACTCTGCGGTCCAACTCATCCCAAACCATCTCAATTCGGTTGAGGTCGGGTGATTGTGGAGGCCAGGTCATCTGATGCAGCACTCCATCACTCTCCTTCTTGGTCAAATAGCCCTTACACAGCCTGGAGGTGTGTTGGGTCATTGTCCTGTTGAAAAACAAATGATAGTCCCAGAATGCTGTGGTAGCCATGCTGGTTAAGTGTGCCTTGAATTCTAAATAAATCACTGACAGTGTCACCAGCAAAGCACCTCCACACCATCACACCTCCTCCTCCATGCTTCACGGTGGGAACCACACATGCGGAGATCATCCGTTCACCTACTCTGCGTCTCACAAAGACACGGCGGTTGGAACCAAAAGGACAAATTTCCACCGGTCTAATGTCCATTGCTCGTGTTTCTTGGCCCAAGCAAGTCTCTTCTTCTTATTGGTGTCCTTTAGTAGTGGTTTCTTTGCAGCAATTCGACCATGAAGGCCTGATTCAGTTGATGTTGAGATGTGTCTGTTACTTGAACTCTGTGAAACATTTATTTGGGCTGCAATCTGAGGTGCAGTTAACACTAATGAACTTATCCTCTGCAGCAGAGGTAACTCTGGGTCTTCCTTTCTTGTGGCGGTCCTCATGCGAGACAGTTTCATCATAGCGCTTTATGGTTTTTGCGACTGCACTTGAAGAAACGTTCAAAGTTCTTGAAAAATTCTGGATTGACTGACCTTCATGTCTTGAAGTAATGATGGATTGTCGTTTCTCTTTTTTTTATTTGAGCTGATCTTGCCATAATATGGACTTGGTATTTTACCAAATAGGGCTATCTTCTGTATACCCCCCCCCTACCTTGTCACAACACAACTGATTGGCTCAAATGCATTAAGAAGGAAAGAAATTGCACAAATTAACTTTAAACAAGGCACACCTGTTAATTGAAATGCATTCCAGGTGACTACCTCATGAAGCTGGTGAAGAAAATGCCAAGACTGTGCAAAGCTGTCATCAAGGCAAAGAGTGGCTACTTTGAAGAATATCAAATATAATATATATTTTGATTTGTCCAAACTTTTGACTGGTACTGTATATATACACACTACCGTTCAAAAGTTTGGGGTCAATTAGAAATGTCCTTGTTTTCTAAAGAAAATTATTATTTTTGTCCATTAAAATAACATCAAATTGATCAGAAATACAGTGTAGACATTAACAATGTTGTAAATGGCTATTGTAGCTGGGAACGGCTGATTTTTAATGGAATATCTACATAGGCGTACAGAGGCCCATTATCAGTCCTGTGTTCCAATAGCACGTTGTGTTTGCTAATCCAAGTTTATCATTTTAAAAAGGCTAATTGATCATTAGAAACCCCTTTTGCAATTATGTTAGCACAGCTGAAAACTGTTGTGCTGATTAAATAATCAATAAAACTGGCCTTCTTGAGACTAGTTGAGTATCTGGAGCATCAGCAATTGTGGGTTAGATAACAGGCTCAAAATGGCCAGAAACAAATAACTTTATTCTGAAACTCCTCAATCTTTTCTTGTTCTGAGAAATTAAGGCAATTCCATGTGAGAAATTGCCAAGAAACTGAAGATCTCGAACAACGTCGTGTACTACTCCCTTCACAGAACAGTGCAAACTGGCTCTAACCAGAATAGAAAGAAGAGTGGGAGGCCCCGGTGCACAACTGAGCAAGAGGACAAATGCATTAGAGTACCTAGTTTGAGTAACAGACGCCTCAAAAGGTCCTCAACTGGCAGCTTCATTAAATAGTACCCGCAAAACACCAGTCTCAACGTCAACAGTGAAGAGACGACTCCGGGATGCTGACCTTCCAGGCAGAGTTGCAAAGAAAAAGCCATATCTCAGACTGGCTAATAAAAATAAAAAGATTAAGAGGAACTCTGGAGCTCTGTCAGAGTGACCATCAGGTTCTTGGTCACCTCCCTGACCAAGGCCCTTCTCCCCCGATTGCTCAGTTTGGCCAGGCGGCCAGCTCTAGGAAGAGTCTTGATGGTTCAAAACTTCTTCCATTTAAGAATGATGGAGGCCACTGTGTTCTTGCGGACCTTCAATGCTGCAGAAATGTTTTGGTACCCTTCCCCAGATCTGTGCCTCGACACAATCCTGTCTTGGAGCTCTACGGACAATTCCTTCGACCTCATGGCTTGGTTTTTGCTCTGACATACAAAGTCAACTATGGGACCTTAAATAGACAGGTGTGTGCCTTTCTAAATCATGTCCAATCAATTGCATTTACCACAGGTGGCCTCCAATCAAGTTGTAGAAACATCTCAAGGATGATCAATGGGAACAGGATGCACCTGAGCTCAATATCATGTCTCACAGCAAAGGGTCTGAATACTTATGTAAATAAGGTATTTCTGTTAAAAAAAATATATAAATGTGCAAACATTTCTAAAAACCAGTTTTCACTTTTTTGTTATGGTGTATTGTGTGTAGATTACGGAAGATTTGTATTTATTTAATCCATTTTAGAATAAGGCTGTAATGTAACAAAATGTGGAAAAAGTCAAGGGGTCAGAATGCTTTCCGAAGGCGCTGTATATACTGCATCGGCTATTAAATTCTCTCTCTCTCTCTCTCTCTCTCTCTCTCTCTCTCTCTCTCTCTCTCTCTCTCTCTCTCTCTCTCTCTCTCTCTCTCTCTCTCCCTCTCTCTCTCTCCCTCTCTCCCTCTCTCCCTCTCCCTCTCCCTGCCCTGCTCGTTTCCTCCATCCCATCTTTTCACTCTGCATAAGTCTTGCCTTCTTTCCTTTTCCTGTCCTCCGTCTGTTCTTCCCTTTTCTTGCTCCTTCCCTTCGCCCCACCACTCCCTCCCTCCCCTGTTCTCAATATGTGATAATGTTTGTCTTTGAGATGATGGTGATGATAATAATGTTGGTAATGTTAATAACAGCAAACACAACGTGCCATTAGAACACAGGACTGATGGTTGCTGATAATGGGCCTCTGTATGCCTATGTAGATATTCTATTAAAAATCAGCTGTTTCCAGCTACAATAGCCATTTACAACATTAACAATGTCTACATTGTATTTCTGATCTATTTGATGTTATTTTAATGGACAAAAAAATTGCTTTTCTTTCGAAAACAAGGACATTTCTATGTGACTCCAAACTTTTGAACGGTAGGGTATAGATCATACAGTGAGGGAAAAAAGTATTTGATCCCCTGCTGATTTTGTACATTTGCCCACTGACAAAGACATGATCAGTCTATAATGTTTTGGGTCATTGTCAAGCTGGAATACTCATCCACGACCCATTTTCAATGCCCTGGCTGAGGGAAGGACGTTCTCACCCAAGATTTGACGGTACATGGCCCTGTCCATCGTCCCTTTGATGCGGTGAAGTTGTCCTGTCCCCTTAGCAGAAAAACACCCCCAAAGCATAATGTTTCCACCTCCATATTTGACGGTGGGGATGGTGTTCTTGGGGTCATAGGCAGCATTCCTCCTCCTCCAAACACGGCGAGTTGAGTTGATGCCAAAGAGCTCGATTTTGGTCTCATCTGACCACAACACTTTCATCCAGTTCTCCTCTGAATCATTCAGATGTTCATTGGCAAACTTCAGACTGGCCTGTATATGTGCTTTCTTGAGCAGGGGGGACCTTGCGGGCGCCTGCAGGATTTCAGTCCTTCACGGCGTAGTGTGTTACCAATTGTTTTCTTGGTGACTATGGTCCCAGCTGCCTTGAGATCATTGACAAGATCCTCCCGTGTAGTTCTGGGCTGATTCCTCACCGTTCTCATGATCATTGCAACTCCACGAGGTGAGATCTTGCATGGAGCCCCAGGCCGAGGGAGATTTACAGTTCTTTTGTGTTTCTTCCATTTGCGAATAATCGCACCAACTGTTGTCACCTTCTCACCAAGCTGCTTGTCGATGGTCTTGTAGCCCATTCCAGCCTTGTGTAGGTCTACAATATTGTCCCTGACATCCTTGGAGAGCTCTTTGGTCTTGGCCATGGTGGAGAGTTTGGAATTTACATTTACGTCATTTAGCAGACGCTCTTATCCAGAGCGACTTACAGGAGCAATTAGGGTTAAGTGCCTTGCTCAAGGGCACATCAACAGATTTTTCACCTAGTCGGCTCGGGGATTAGAACCAGCGACCTTTCGGTTACTGGCACTACGCTCTTAACCTCTAAGTCACAAAGTCGAAAAAAATTAAAAGTAATGAGGAATCTGATTGATTGATTGCTTCTGTGGACAGGTGTCTTTTATACAGGTAACAAACTGAGATTAGAGTGTGCTCCTAATCTCAGCTCGTTACCTGTATAAAAGACACCTGGGAGCCAGAAATCTTTCTGATTGAGAGGGGGTCAAATACTTATTTCCCTCATTAAAATGCAAATCAATTTATAACATTGTGAGGGGTTTTCTGGATTTTGTTGTTGTTATTCTGTCTCTCACTGTTCAAATAAACCTACCATTAAAATTATAGACTGATCATTTCTTTGTCAGTGGGCAAACGTACAAAATCAGCAGGGGATCAAATACTTTTTTCCCTCACTGTATATATAACTGATTTGATTTAATGTAGCCCTGAGCATTGATAAAGCTGGACCTACAGTAAACATAGTAGAGACCTTGAGCTGTACACTGTGCTATGCCTCTTAGGAAACTCTTGTTTCTTCCTTCCTCCTCTCCAGAATGTTTGCGCTGCGTATTTTCTCCATGTGATGTTGATTAGGCTGTTACAGCTGTGTAGTGGACGGTTGTGTGGTAGCTGGCTAAGTGCGCTGCTAGCATATTGCTCCTAAATTAGCTTAGGGCTGTATAACTACACATGCAGTATAATGGATATATTTGATATATAGCTATGATGGCACATCATGTTTTTGCTATTTATTTTCTCCAGTTATTTCTTAAAGTTACTTTGGGGCCTAGTGTTGTTTTTGTGCTTCTTTAGTCATAAACATGCTAAAATATTGGAGCATGTGCAAACACTGTATATTATTATCATATTTCTAGGTAAAAATAAATTACATCATTTTTGCACTGCACACACAAAGCATGACATGACGACATGCATCCAACGGTGCATTCTCAGAGCTCACATTGAATATAATTAATCTATAACCCCAGACACAAGGTGAGCAGATTAGATTGAATAGCGTCCTCAGTACCTGTGTGGTGTGGCTGTCCGTGTCCTCGTTTGCCCTGACCAGGCCGGTGTGATGGAGGAAGGCTGTGAGCGGCGTAACCGAGGTGACCAGGACATAAACTGTCACCGTGGCAACGAGGCCAGGGCTCACCAAGTTAAGTGTGGGAACAGCTGGGTTCCTAAGGAAGGAAAAACAACAACAACGATAACATTAGAAAATCAAACCCATTTGTTTCAACAAGAGAATAGAGACCCTTGAACATGATTGAGCTGTACGTTCCGACTAAGGTAAACATGTGTTGTTACTGGCAGAGTTGACTGACCAATCACCCTGTGCCACATCACGAACATCTCCCAGCTGGGTGCGGGGCGATCCACAGGCAGATGGATTTATGCGTAATGCCAGCCCTGAAACAAAACACAGTGACAGAGAAACACACACAAGTGATAAGAGACATTAATCTGTAACTACTCTAGTGATGACAGACAGTTGGATTTAGCATCTATCCTAGACTGTCACAAGGGGTTGATCTCAGGGCTATTATAGAGCAGTTTATTTTTGCTGAGTTTGTTTCCCTTGTGCTGGTTATGAGTTATGAAATAGCAGAGCAGCTGTATGTGTGTCCTTGCATAAGAAGTGTCAACCCCTATACATGCTTTGCTTTGCATATCAACAGCCCACTGGGAATAGACATCAATTCAACATCTTTTCCATGTTGGTTCAACCTAATTTCTTTGAAATGACATGGAAACAACGTTGATTCAACCAGTGGGTGCCCAGTGGGAGGGACTGAGAGCGTGTTTTCATTCTCTGGCACTATACTGCTAATGAAATTCCCCACTGTTGGAAACGTGGCGCCAGTAGAGAGAGGGTGTGTGTGTGTGTGTGTTCTAAGGCCCAAATCCCTATCAGTCCTGGGCATTATCCCAGCTCTTCTCCCATCCCCCGGACTCAAATCACTGGCCAGAGAAGGATGGACAAAGCACTCAAATTCAAATCAGTTCTACTGGTAATCCACATCCCTCACATATGATATCTGAATCACAATCTATCGTTCAATATTTCCAAGTTCTAATGGAGCTAGACTAAATCTGAAAGACAGAGGAAACCAAACCACACAACACTGTATTCTCTGAAACCACACAAAACCCTGAATTAGACCCAAACCAGGAAACGGACCCCCCTGCCCCTCCTCTCCTCCTGTCCCTGGAACATGGCAGTGATTGTTGGTTGTGCCGTTTGTAAGATAAATTATGTTCTCAAACAAAGGGTGGGCAGAGACCTGGCTCCTGGTCTAAGGAAGCGGTCAAAAGGACCTGAAGAGGGGCTGTGAGGGGGTCTGCAGGACTTCAAGGTGAAAGGGGGCAATTGAGGAGGAGACACTAGCCTTTAACCGGGACTGCACCTATGTCAACATTTGTGTGGGAGACAAAAAAGGAAGGACAATATTGTTCTAGAAGTGGGAGACAATGTGTGTTCTGTACAGGGAAGAGAACTCTAAACTAAAGAAAAAAGAGGTAGAGGAGAACACACAGAGGACAATCAGTTACTATCTAAGTCAAGCCTGTTGGTCGTCTTTACCTTCCTTCTGAGATATAATGACGATAAGTGACGGCAACCAAAAATATATATTTTTGCCGCATCTCCATCAAAGCCCCTCTCTCACTCAATCCATCATCTTTCTTTTCATGCGGTTCGAATGGAGGACGAATATAAGCAGAGATGCATTGGGTAATTATAAATGACTTCTCCGAACCGATCGCTACTGTGACTATAAAAGTGATGTCTTTATTTAGGTCTTCTCTGAAAGCCAAATTAAAGAGAGAGAGCAGGTATGAAAGCCCTGTAAACTTTTGAACCAAAACAAGCCACGCATCTTCTCCAAAATGAATCTTCAGCTCATCATCTACGGTTTCCACGGAAACAACTATAATAGTACTATAAGTACCTCAATGTATACTAGCTTATACAATTTATAGAAGTTATACAAGTCTAATTACGTACAGGTCATTTCCATGAAAACGCATCTGTATTTAAATGTCTGCTAGCATCGGCCCAAATCTCTACTTTTAGGAACTCAAAGAGCTCACCTGAAAACTAAAGGTTGTCTGGAAACAGGTGATAACTCACCTAGGTCGTGTTCATTAGGACACACAACAGAAAATGTTTTCAACGTTTCTTATTGGACAAGTCTCCCCATTTGAGTCAGTTTTCTTCAGTTTGGTACATAATGAACATGGCCCAGATCTCATGTATCAATCAGCGCTCCACCTGTGGACTCACCTGCTAGCCGGCTGTCTGTCTGGAAGCGACAAAGCCCGTCCACATCAGAGAAGGCCCCCACCAGCCCCGGTATCATGTTGACCTGAGTAGATGACAGATGGGACCCCACAGAGCTCAAGATCAATAAGTAATCTATCAACATGATATGATGCTCCAATTCAAAACACAGATGATCTAGATTCTAAGCAGTGGATCCAAAGGCAACGAATGAAAGTTAGTGGACTTGTTTGAAGTTGTGGCAAGAGGACTTAGCCAGGTCCCAGATCTGTTTGTGCCGTCTTGCCCACTCCTATGGACCATAGTAATATGCAACAAACGGATCTGGGACCAGGCTAAGGATGACTCTCTTCTGGCAGTGGTTGGATGGTCCTATGCAGTCTGATGTTATGGGATGTTAGTGTTATAGGAGGGTGTGTAAAGGAGAGAGGGAGAAGGGAATGTGATGTTTGTTGTTGGAGGAGTTTACTGTGTGTTTTCCCATCGTGTTTGATCTGATATCCATCATCTCAGGATAGAGATGTTTTCACTGAATTCTCTCGGATGCCAACTTAGGCCTGGCTTCTAAAAATATTTTCTAGAAGAATCTCTGGGTGGATCTGATTTCACATGGATGTTAGAAAAAAAACTGGGGGTCGTTAGGGGATCAAGCTTCACTGCTGGGGTTTGAGGAGACCGGGTTACACCAATATGAAACCCACATTAAAACTACACACCCATCACACCCATGTCGGTCAACATTCCGACATGGGGTAACATTCCCACATAGGTCACCAACGTTCCCGTATGAGACGACATTCCAGTTGAACATTCCCATACAGTGTGTGTGTTTGTTCTAAGGCCCAAATCACTATCAGTCCTGGGCATTATCCCAGCTCTTCTCCCATCCCCCGGACTCAAATCACTGGCCAGAGAAGGATGGACAAAGCACTCAATTTCAAATCAGTTCTACTGGTAATCCACATCCCTCACATATGATATCTGAATCACAATCTATCGTTCAATATTTCCAAGTTCTAATGGAGCTAGACTAAATCTGAAAGACAGAGGAAACCAAACCACACAACACTGTATTCCCTGAAACCACACAAAACCCTGAATTAGGCCCAAAGCAGGAAACGGACCCCCCTGCCCCTCCTCTCCTCCTGTCCCTGGAACATGGCAGTGATTGTTGGTTGTGCCGTTTGTAAGATAAATTATGTTCACAAACAAAGGGTGGGCAGAGACCTGGCTCCTGGTCTAAGGAAGAGGGGTGGGGGCGGTCAAAAGGACCTGAAGAGGAGCTGTGTGTGTAGCTGGTCTCACCCTCTGATCGGGCTGCAGATGGGAGAAGGACACTCTCCTCAGACAACTCTTCTCTGAACCGCTCAGACACACCAACATACTCCACTCCACACTGCCACCTGGGAGAGAGGGGGGAAGGAGAGGGAACGGATAAGAGATCAGTAAGCATCTTGTACAAATAAATGAAGCTTTGAAACCATACCAAATACGGTGCTCCAACTGTGTGCGGTAGAGAGAGAGAGAGAGAGAGAGAGAGAGAGAGAGAGAGAGAGAGAGAGAGAGAGAGAAATAGACAGAGAGGAAGAGAGAAACAGAAATAACATAAATTGAGAGGCAGAGAGAGAGAGAGGCAGCGAGCGAGAGAGAGAGAGAAACATCTGGTAGCGATTGCACAGCCAGTATTTGGAGAGGAGAGGAAACGTGGTGGTGTTTTGGTCTCAGTGTTCTGAAGCATTGAGAATAGGAGGAAGTGACTTAACAGCTATTATGGCAGCCTAGAGATGAATGGATAGCAAGAACTTTACCTTTGTGTGTGTGTCTGTGTTTCTGAGTGTGTGTGTGTGTGTGTGTGTGTGTGTGTGTGTGTGTGTGTGTGTGTGTGTGTGTGTGTGTGTGTGTGTGTGTGTGTGTGTGTGTGTGTGTGTGTATATGTACACTCCTCCCTCTGTGTCTGGATACAGAGATAGATTAAGTGTGTGTAGTGTTCTTTGTAACCTAATTATAATCATTGCTTTCAGGTCCTGCCACAGCTCCCATATCAGCCTGCCATCTGTCTGAGTTGACCCTGATACAGCCCAGAGCCCCAGACCATCAGAACAGCACACACACACACACGGCCTGGAATTTCGTGATTTTAGGGGCAAGGCCATTTGGCGTTCAAGAGGTGCCCAGTCTGCCAGGGCACCAAGGACATCTGCTAGGTCACCAAGGCCATTAACCAAAATGGCCATTAACCAAAATAGCCAATTAAATTAATTTGAAAACCGAAAAACTGTAGCTATTCTGTTAAGAAAAACACAAGTATATGTACATAAATAATTAGCCTACATGTCGAAGTGTAGGTGATAGCCTTTGGCTACAGCCGGTCATGTCCTGACCTATGCTGACATGAGGGAGGCGCCTGAAAATGTAACTAAACTTTAATGAGACTTTTAATTATATATACAGTACCAGTCAAAGTTTGGACACACCTACTCATTCAAGGGTTTTACTTTAACTATTTTCTACATTGTAGAATAATAGTGAAGACATCAAAACTATGAAATAACACATATGGAATCATGTAGTAACCAAAAAAGTGTTAAAACAAATCAAAATATATTTTATATTTCAGATTCTTCAAATAGCCACCCTTTGCCTTGATGACAGCTTTGCACACTCTTGGCATTCTCTCAACCAGCTTCACCTGGAATGCTTTTCCAACAGTCTTGAAGGAGTTCCCACATATGCTGAGCACTTAATGGCTGCTTTTCCTTCCCTCTGCGGTCCGACTCATCCCAAACCATCTCAATTGGGTTGAGGTCAGGGGATTGTGGAGGCCAGGTCATCTGATTCAGCACTCCATCACTCTCCTTCTTGATCAAATAGCCCTTACACAGCCTGGAGGTATGTTGGGTCATTGTCCTGTTGAAAAAGCCCAAACCAGATGGGATGGCGTATCGCTGTAGAATGCTGTGGTAGCCATGCTGGTTAAGTGTGCCTTGAATTCAAAATAAATCACAGATAGTGTCACCAGAAAAGCACCCCAACACCATAACACCTCCTCCTCCATGCTTTATGGTGGGAAATACACATCCGTTCACCCACACCGCGTCTCACAAAGACATGGCGGTTGGAACCAAAAATCTGCAATTTGGACTCCAGACCAAAGGACAAATTTCCACCGGTCTAATGTCCATTGCCCGTGTTTCCTGGCCCAAGCAAGTCTCTTCTTCTTATTGGTGTCCTTTAGTAGTGGTTTCTTTGCAGGAATTCAACTATGAAGGCCTGATTCACACAGTCCCCTCTGAACAGTTGATGTTGAGATGTGTCTGTTACTTGAACACTGTGAAGCATTTATTTGTGCTGCAATTTCTGAGGCTGGTAGCTCTAATGAACTTAACCTCTGCAGCAGAGGTAACTCTGGGTCTTCCATTCCTGTGGTGGTCCTCATGAGAGCCAGTTTCATCATAGCGCTTGATGGTTTTTGCGACTGCACTTGAAGAAATGTTAAAAGTGCTAGAAATGTTTCAGATTGCCTGACCTTCATGTCTTAAAGTAATGATGGCTGTCGTTTCTCTTTGCTTATTTGAGCTGTTCTTGCCATAATATGGACTTGGTCTTTACCAAATACGGCTATCTTCTGTATACCCCCCCTACTTTGTCACAACACAACTGATTGGCTCAAACGTATTAAGAAGGAAATAAATTCCACAAATTAACTTTTAAGAAGGCACACCTGTTAATTGAAATGCATTCCAGGTGACTACCTCATGAAGCTGGTTGAGTGAATGCCAAGAGTGCGCAAAGCTGTGATCAAGGCAAAGGGTGGATATTTTAAGAATTTAAAATGTTCAATATATTTTGATTTGTTTAACACTTTTTTGGTTACTACATGATTCCATATGTGTTATTTCATAGTTTTGATGTCTTCACTATTATTTTACAATGTAGAAAATAGTAGAAATAAAGAAAAACCCTTGAATTAGTAGGTGTGTCCAAACTTTTGACTGGTAGTATATACATATACAATTGAAGTCGGAAGTTTACATACACTTAGGTTGGAGTCATTAAAACTAGTTTTTCAACCACTCCACACATTTCTTGTTAACAAACTATAGTTTTGGCAAGTCGGTTAGGACATCTACTTTGTGCATGACACAAGTAATTTTTCAAACAATTGTTTACAGACAGATTATTTAACTTATAATTCACTGTATCACAATTCCAGTGGGTCAGAAGTTTACATAAACTAAGTTGACTGTGCCTTTAAACACCTTGGAAGATTCCAGAAAATGATGTCATAGCTTTAGAAGCTTCTGATAGGCTAATTGACATCATTTGAGTCAATTGGAGGTGTACCTGTGGATGTATTTCAAGCCCTACCTTCAAACTCAGTGCCTCTTTGCTTGACATCATAGGAAAATCAAAAGAAATCAGCCAAGAACTCAGAAAAAGAATTGTAGACCTCCACAAGTCTGGTTCATCCTTGGGAGCAATTTATAAACGCCTGAAGGTACCACGTTCATCTGTACAAACAATAGTACGCAAGTATAGACACCATGGGCCACGCAGCCGTCGTACCGCTCAGGAAGGAGACGCGTTCTGTCTTCTAGAGATTAACGTACTTTGGTGCGAAAAGTGCAAATCAATCCCAGAACAACAGCAAAGGACCTTGTGAAGATGCTGGAGGAAACAGGTACAAAAGTATCTATATCCACAGTAAAACGAGTTCTATATCGACATAATCTGAAAGGCCGCTCAGCAAGGAAGAAGCCACTGCTCCAAAACCGCCATGAAAAAGCCAGACTACGGTTTGCAACTGCACATGGGGACAAAGATCGTACCTTTTGGAGAAATGTCCTCTGGTCTGATGAAACAAAAATAGAACTGTTTAGCCATAATGACATTTACATTTACATTTACATTATTTAGCAGACGCTCTTATCCAGAGCGACTTACAGTTAGTGAATACATGTTTTATTTTTGTTTTTTTTTATGCTGGCCCCACGTGGGAAACGAACCCACAACCCTGGCGTTGTAAACGCCATGCTCTATCAACTGAGCTACATCCCTGCCGGCCATTCCCTCCCCTACCCTGGACGACGCTGGGCCAATTGTGCGCCGCCCATGAGTCTCCCGGTCACGGCCGGCTGCGACAGAGCCTGGATTCGAACCAGGATCTCTAGTGGCACAGTTAGCACTGCGATGCAGTGCCTTAGACCACTGCGCCACTCAGGAGTGCAAAGCTGCCATTGTTATGTTTGGAGGAAAAAGGGTAAGGCTTGCAAGCCGAAGAACCCCATCCCAACCGTGAAGCACAGGGGTGGCAGCATCATGCTGTGGGGGTGCTTTGCTGCAGGAGGGACTGGCGCACTTCACAAAATAGATGGCATCATGAGCAAGGAAAATGATGTTGATATATTGAAGCAACATCTCAAGACATCAGTCAGGAAGTTAAAACTTGGTCGCAAATGGGTCTTCCAAATGGACAATGACCTCAAGCATACTTCCAAAGATGTGGCAAAATGGCTTAAGGACAACAAAGTCAAGGCATTAGAGTGGCCATCACAAAGCCCTGATCTCAATCCTATAGAAAATGTGTGGGGCAGAACTGAAAAAGCGTGTGCGAGCAAGGAGGCCTACAAACCTGACTCAGTTACACCAGCTCTGTCAGGAGGAATGGGCCAAAATTCACCCAACTTATTGTGGGAAGCTTGTGGAAGGCTACCCGAAACGTTTGACCCAAGATAAACAATTTAAAGTCAATGCTACCAAATACTAATTGAGTGTATGTAAACTTCTGACCCACTGGGAATGTGATGAAATGAATAAAAGCTGAAATAAATCATTTTCTCTACTATTATTCTGACATTTCACATTCTTAAAATAAAGTGGTGATCCTAACTGACCTAAGACAGGGAATTTTTACTAGGATTAAATGTCAGGAATTGTGAAAAACTGAGTTGAAATGTATTTGGCTAAGGTGTATGTAATCTTCCGACTTCAACATACAGTGGGGAAAAAAAGTATTTAGTCAGCCACCAATTGTGCAAGTTCTCCCACTTAAAAAGATGAGAGAGGACTGTAATTTTCATCATAGGTACACGTCAACTATGACAGACAAAATGAGATTTTTTTTCTCCAGAAAATCACATTGTAGGATTTTTTATGAATTTATTTGCAAATTATGGTGGAAAATAAGTATTTGGTCAATAACAAAAGTTTCTCAATACTTTGTTATATACCCTTTGTTGGCAATGACACAGGTCAAACGTTTTCTGTAAGTCTTCACAAGGTTTTCATACACTGTTGCTGGTATTTTGGCCCATTCCTCCATGCAGATCTCCTCTAGAGCAGTGATGTTTTGGGGCTGTCGCTGGGCAACACAGACTTTCAACTCCCTCCAAAGATTTTCTATGGGGTTGAGATCTGGAGACTGGCTAGGCCACTCCAGGACCTTGAAATGCTTCTTACGAAGCCACTCCGTTTGGGATCATTGTCATGCTGAAAGACCCAGCCACGTTTCATCTTCAATGCCCTTGCTGATGGAAGGAGGTTTTCACTCAAAATCTCACGATACATGGCCCCATTCATTCTTTCCTTTACACGGATCAGTCGTCCTGGTCCCTTTGCAGAAAAACAGCCCCAAAGCATGATGTTTCCACCCCCATGCTTCACAGTAGGTATGGTGTTCTTTGGATGCAACTCAGCATTCTTTGTCCTCCAAACACGACGAGTTGAGTTTTTACCAAAAGTTCTATTTTGGTTTAATCTGACCATATGACACTCTCCCAATCCTCTTCTGGATCATCCAAATGCACTCTAGCAAACTTCAGACGCGCCTGGACATGTACTGGCTTAAGCAGGGGGACACGTCTGGCACTGCAGGATTTGAGTCCCTGGCGGCGTAGTGTGTTACTGATGGTAGGCTTTGTTACTTTGGTCCCAGCTCTCTGCAGGTCATTCACTAGGTCCCCCCGTGTGGTTCTGGGATTTTTGCTCACCGTTCTTGTGATCATTTTGACCCCACAGGGTGAGATCTTGCATGGAGCCCCAGATCGAGGGAGATTATCAGTGGTCTTGTATGTCTTCCATTTCCTAATAATTGCTCCCACAGTTGATTTCTTCAAACCAAGCTGCTTACCTATTGCAGATTCAGTCTTCCCAGCCTGGTGCAGGTCTACAATTTTGTTTCTGGTGTCCTTTGACAGCTCTTTGGTCTTGGCCATAGTGGAGTTTGGAGTGTGACTGTTTGAGGTTGTGGACAGGTGTCTTTTATACTGATAACAAGTTCAAACAGGTGCCATTAATATAGGTAACGAGTGGAGGACAGAGGAGCCTCTTAAAGAAGAAGTTACAGGTCTGTGAGAGCCAGAAATCTTGCTTGTTTGTAGGTGACCAAATACTTATTTTCCACCATAATTTGCAAATAAATTCATAAAAAATCCTACAATGTGATTTTCTGGATTTTTTTTTCTCAATTTGTCTGTCAGTTGACGTGTTTCTATGATGAAAATTACAGGCCTCTCTCATCTTATTAAGTGGGAGAATTTGCACAATTGGTGGCTGACCAAATACTTTTTTCCCCCACTGTGTATATATATATATATATATATATATATATATATATATATATATATATATACACATACATACACAGCTCTGGAAAAAATTAAGAGACCACTGCAAAAATATAAGTTTCAATGGTTTTACTATTTATAGGTATGTGTTTGGGTGAAATTATATTTTTGTTTTATTCCATGAACTACTGACAACATTTCTCCCAAATTCCCAAAAAAATATTGTCATTTAGAGCATTTATTTGCAGAAAATGACAACTGGTCAAAATAACAAAAAAGATGCAGTGTTGTCAGACCTCGAATATTGCAAAGAAAATAAGTTAATGTTCATTTTTAAACAACACAATAATACTGTTTTAAGTTAGGAAGAGTTCAGAAATCAATATTCTTAAATCACAGCTTTCATGCGTCTTGGCATGCTCTCCACCAGTCTTTCACATTGATGTTGGGTGACTTTATGCCACTCCTGGAGCAAAAATTCAAGCAGCTCGGCTTTGTTTGATTGCTTGTGACCATCCATCTTCCTCTTGGTCACATTCCAGAAGTTTTCAATGGGGTTCAGGTCTGGAGATTGGGCTGGCCATTACAGGGTCTTGATCTGGTGGTCCTCCATCCACACCTTGATTGACCTGGCTGTGTGGCATGGTGCATTGTCCTGCTGGAAAAACCGATCCTCAGAGTTGGGGAACAATGTCAGAGCAAAAGGAAGCAAGTTTTCTTCCAGGACAACCTTGTACGTGGCTTGATTCATGCGTCCTTCACAAAGACAAATCTGCCCGATTCCAGCCTTGCTGAAGCACCCCCAGATCATCACCGATCCTCCACAAAATGTCACAGTGGGTGCGAGACACTGTGGCTTGTAGGCTGCTCCAGGTCTCCGTCTAACCATTAGCTTACCAGGTGTTGGGCAAAGCTGAAAATTGGACTCATCAGAGAAGATGACCTTACTCCAGTCCTCTACGGTACAATCCTTATGGTATTTTGCAAACCTCAGCCTTGCTCTTCTTTGCTTCTCATTGATGATGGGCTTTTTTCTAGCTTTGCACAACTTCAGCCCTGCCCCTAGGAGCCTGTTTCGAACCGTCCTCACTGTGCACTTCACCCCAGCTGCCGTTTGCCATTCTTTTTGTAGGTTACTTGATGTCATCCTATGGTTGTTGAGTGACATTCGAATGAGTTGGCGGTCATCCTGGTCAGTAGAGTCTCGTTTTTGCCCTCTGCCGGTCTGTAGCTTTGTTGTCCCCAATGTCTGCTGCTTGACCTTGTTCTTATCCACTTGGCTCTGTCATATCCTCACATGGCCTCTCCTATCATTGCTACGCTGACGACACACAACTAATCTTCTCCTTTCCCCCTTCTGATAACCAGGTGGCGAATCGCATCTCTGCATGTCTGGCAGACATATCAGTATGGATGACGGATCACCACCTCAAGCTGAACCTCGGCAAGACGGAGCTGCTCTTCCTCCTGGGGAAGGACTGCCCGTTCCATGATCTCGCCATCACGGTTGACAACTCCGTTGTGTCCTCCTCCCAGAGTGCGAAGAGCCTTGGCGTGACCCTGGACAACACCCTGTCGTTCTCCGCTAACATCAAGGCGGTGACCCGATCCTGTAGGTTCATGCTCTACAACATTCGGAGAGTACGACCCTGCCTTACACAGGAAGCGGCACAAGTCCTAATCCAGGCACTTGTCATCTCCCGTCTGGATTACTGCAACTCGCTGTTGGCTGGGCTCCTGCCTGTGCCATTAAACCCCTACAACTCATCCAGAATGCCGCAGCCCGTCTGGTGTTCAACCTTCCCAAGTTCTCTCACGTCACCCCGCTCCTCCGCACACTCCACTGGCTTCCAGTTGAAGCTCGCATCTGCTACAAGACCATGGTGCTTGCCTACGGAGCTGTGAGGGGAACGGCACCTCCGTACCTTCAGGCTCTGGTCAGTCCCTACACCCAAACGAGGGCATTGCGTTCATCCACCTCTGGCCTGCTGGCTCCCCTACCTCTGCGGAAGCATAGTTCCCGCTCTGCCCAGTCAAAACTGTTCGCTGCTCTGGCACCCCAATGGTGGAACAAGCTCCCTCACGACGCCAGGACAGCGGAGTCACTCACCACCTTCCGGAGACATTTGAAACCCCACCTCTTTAAGAAATACCTGGGATAGGATAAAGTAATCCTTCTACCCCCCCTTTACTCCAACCCCCAAAACATTGTAAAGTGGTTATCCCACTGGCTATAAGGTGAATGCACCTATTTATAAGTCTGCTAAATGACGTAAATGTAAATGTAAATGTTATGAACTGCCGTCTTTGAAATGTTAAGGATGGAAGCAACCTGACGCTCACTGTATCCCTCTGCCAGTAAAGCCAGAATTGAACCCTTCTTTTCGTCACTCAAAACTTTCCTTTTCAACTCTTTTGGCATGGTCAATAGTTATTTTTTGATTAATATTACTTTTGCCATCCATTCTGGTCCTATTGCAAGAGGATAGTGATGACCACAGCAGAGCTGTATATATATGCCCAACGGCCACTTTGGCCGCAAGGGATACATTTTCATAGAGGGCATTACTGCCACACAAGAGGGGATCGACAGCCATGGCCGCCGATGCCGTCGGGGAATTCGAGCCCTGACGCACAAGCACGCACAGTCTGCTAGGAGACTGAAAAGGCCCTCAGGAAAACAACAACAATAGTAACAGTGAAAGCCAATCTTTGTCTCTCTGTTTGGGTTGGTTTGAGTAAACAGGAAATGATTGTCTCCCTCTAATCTGATGCATTCGAACCAATAAGAGACTAACACAATTAGGGCTCATCAAATTAAAGATCTGGACTCTTTCTTCCAGGAACCCTACCGTTTCATTCCAGTACGCTCCAGTTTTTAGGCCCTGATGTAGATCAGACAAATCCATTATAAAGGGAGACTGGGCTCGAATTTTCTCTCACACACTTAGGCTACCTTGGCAATGACACAGGCAGTGTCCCAATACTGTTAAATTGCCCCATTCCTTGTCTCCTCTTTCCATCATAAATACGCACAGGTGCAAGGACTGAATATTATGCTTTTATAGGACACTTTTAGGACACAGTCCTAAAGACATTTACCAGGCCCATGCTATTCAGTCTCTGGGCTGGTAAAGTCATTAAGGGTGTTGCTGTTTACCTAACGACCTGCTGGGTTCTTTGATCAGAGTGACCAGGGTCCCAATGTGGTCTACAGGCTGACCTGTCAATCATCACACTGATTGGGTGAGTGACAGCTGAGCGTTCTGACTCACAGAGCCTGACCCCTGGGATCTGCCTCTACTCTCCTCTTGATAGTAAATCACAGTAGACACACACAAACACGCACACACAGGGACACAACACACATACTTAGAGGTACATGCACACACACCTGTCTGCACACACACACAAATAATCATTGGGATGAGCCTTACTAGTAGAGCAGTGATTTATGACCCTGAATGACAAGGGTAGTTCAAACATCTGGTCTCCTATAAGTGTCCCTCTCTATCTCTCTCTCCCCCTCTGCCTTCCAGCTAACTATCCACATGAGACTTCTGTGCTGAGCTCCAAGGATTTTCCAGTAGCGTCCTTCACTGGGTCACTGGAATACCATTCTCCTTTTCCTAGTTTTTCCTACTCCTACACACACATACAGTGGGGAAAAAAAGTATTTAGTCAGCCACCAATTGTGCAAGTTCTCCCACTTAAAAAGATGGGAGAGGCCTGTAATTGTCATCATAGGTACATGTCAACTATGACAGACAAATTGAGAAAAAAAAATCCAGAAAATCACATTGTAGGATTTTTAATGAATTTATTTGCTAATTATGGTGGAAAATAAGTATTTGGTCACCTACAAATAAGCAAGATTTCTGGCTCTCACAGACCTGTAACTTCTTCTTTAAGAGGCTCCTCTGTCCTCCACTTGTTACCTGTATTAATGGCACCTGTTTGAAGTTGTTATCAGTATAAAAGACACCTGTCCACAACCTCAAACAGTCACACTCCAAACTCCACTATGGCCAAGACCAAAGAGCTGTCAAAGGACACAAGAAACAAAATTGTAGACCTGCACCAGGCTGGGAAGACTGAATCTGCAATAGGTAAGCAGCTTGGTTTGAATAAATCAACTGTGGGAGCAATTATTAGGAAATGGAAGACATACAAGACCACTGATAATCTCCCTCGATCTGGGGCTCCACGCAAGATCTCACCCCGTGGGGTCAAAATGATCACAAGAACGGTGAGCAAAAATCCCAGAACCACACGGGGGGACCTAGTGAATGACCTGCAGAGAGCTGTGACCAAAGTAACAAAGCCTACCATCAGTAACACACTACGCCGCCAGGGACTCAAATCCTGCAGTGCAAGACGTGTCCCCCCTGCTTAAGCCAGTACATGTCCAGGCCCGTCTGAAGTTTGCTAGAGTGCATTTGGATGATCCAGAAGAGGATTGGGAGAATGTCATATGGTCAGATGAAACCAAAATATAACTTTTTTGGTAAAAACTCAACTCGTCGTGTTTGGAGGACAAAGAATGCTGAGTTGCATCCAAAGAACACCATACCTACTGTGAAGCATGGGGGCGGAAACATCATGCTTTGGGGCTGTTTTTCTGCAAAGGGACCAGGACGACTGATCCGTGTAAAGGAAAGAATGAATGGGGCCATGTATCGTGAGATTTTGAGTGAAAACCTCCTTCCATCAGCAAGGGCATTGAAGATGAAACGTGGCTGGGTCTTTCAGCATGACAATGATCCCAAACACACTGCCCGGGCAACGAAGGAGTGGCTTCGTAAGAAGCATTTCAAGGTCCTGGAGTGGCCTAGCCAGTCTCCAGATCTCAACCCCATAGAAAATCTTTGGAGGGAGTTGAAAGTCTGTGTTGCCCAGCGACAGCCACAAAACATCACTGCTCTAGAGGAGATCTGCATGGAGGAATGGGCCAAAATACCAGCAACAGTGTGTGAAAACCTTGTGAAGACTTACAGAAAACGTTTGACCTGTGTCATTGCCAACAAAGGGTATATAACAAAGTATTGAGAAACTTTTGTTATTGACCAAATACTTATTTTCCACCATAATTTGCAAATAAATTCATAAAAAATCCTACAATGTGATTTTCTGGAAATTTTTTTCTCATTTTGTCTGTCATAGTTGACGTGTACCTATGATGAAAATTACAGGCCTCTCTCACCTTTTTAAGTGGGAGAACTTGCACAATTGGTGGCTGACTAAATACTTTTTTCCCCCACTGTACATCCCGGCCAGACAGAGGGAGAGATTACAGAAAAAGTCATGATGGTGTGTACAGTTAAGTCGAAGGCGGTGTGGGGAGAAGGGGGGTATAGTGAGCCCTGAAAACAACTCCACCCTCCAGGACAGTAAACCCAGCAGGGGGTGCAGACCAGGCCCTACAGACCAGGCTCTATAGCTGTTAACCCTTTAACCCCTTCCCACCCACTGGCCTGGCCAGAGCAGCAGGCCTCTCTCACACACACACACACACACACACACACCTCTGTTAACCCTGCTCTAATGCCTGTGTCTGCACGTCATCAGTGACCGGAATACGGCCACGTGTGTGTGTATGTGTGTGTGTGCGCGCAAGTCACTTGCCTGGGGACAAATAGCTAGTGAATGAAGCCATTGTGTGTATACTTCCTTTCTCCTTACTTTACGAGCGGAAGCAAATGTACATGGAATAAGTGAATAATGGATTGTTTGTGTATGTGTGCAGGTAAAGACTGTACCGTATAGTATACTTATGTTATTTATCTATTTATCTATCAGCTTCTACCTCTCTGGGACCCTTTCCAGCCATTCCTTGCCTCCTCCCTCTCCACGATCCCTCCCTCCCGCTCTGCTTCTCTCCACCCTTCCTGCCTTCCCCACTCCTTCCGTCTTAACTGTAGAACCTGCTCACCTCTCTTTATCTTACCCTAATCTCTCCATCCTCCATCTCTCTTTATCCTTCTCCCTCACTTTCCTCCCTCCCCTCCCTCCTTTCTTCCACCTTCCCTCCCTGCACTCTCGCTCACTGCTGTCTTTTCTCAGTGCTAGCCGATGCTGTTGAAAAACCTTTCCCTTCACACTCCATCTCTCTATCCTTCACTCCATCCCTTCCTCCCCCTCCCTCCATCTCACCGTTGTCGTGTCTCAGGGCGGTGTTGGTCTCGGCGTATCGGGACAGGCTGACCTCGTAGCCTCGCTGCTCCAAGATCCGCTGGAACAGCTGGACCTCCGTATCCGCGGCTACGTGCTGACCCGTCAACACCACAGCCCGCGTGACCCGCCCAGCCCTGTTCTGATTGGACCCCTTGACCTGAGGAAGAGGGGGGAAGAGATGGATGTTCAATATCCACACATAGAGAGGTCACTCCAACCACCAACAGCATTGCTGTATATTTATATCCAATACAAACAAAGACCATACAGCGAGTCCATGATGCCAAGAGTGATCATTTCCTGGCAGTTCATATGGAACTTTTTCTAATTTCAATCCTATTTGAATTACCGGCACTTAAACAATGCCCCCATAAATGATTGAAAAGGGCATCAAAACAGTGAACAGAACAGCCCTAGAGCACTAGGGAGTAGAGCTCAAACCCTTAGCGAGCAAGCGAGAGAGAGAGAGAAACCAGTTGTGATAGGTTGGGCTGACAGAGACACATGAAAGCTCTGTAGCTGCTCAGCTCGCTCTGTTTACACAACTCTAGCTGGATAAGGATAGCAGCAGGATCAAACTGTCATGGCTGGGGCAGGGGTTAAGGTTGGGAGGGGAAGGGAGAAAAAGTGCATCTCCTTTGGTAAGGAGAGGGAGGGCAGTTTTCACTATATAATTTCTATATAAAGTAGAGGAACTTTTCTTTCAGAACTGTTGGCTCTCTCTCTCTCTCTCTCTCTCTCTCTCTCTCTCCCTCTCTCCTCTCTCTCTCTCTCTCTCTCTCTCTCTCCTCTCTCTCTCTCTCTCTCTCTCTCTCTCTCTCTCTCTCTCTCTCTCTCTCTCTCTCTCTCTCTCTCTCTGCGTGGCCTGTAAACATTTCCATCTGGGAGCTGCAGGCCACATCAGAGGGAACGTCACAAGACCCCCATAACTACAACCAGTCTCTCTCTCTCTCTCTCTCTCTCTCTCTCTCTCCCCTCCCATCCCCCTCCAACCAGCTCCACAGAATCCTTTCCTTCCCCAATACACCCACAGCCCCCTCCTCTCTCCCCCCTCCAATACACAAGCTCCCCCCTCCATCCTCTCTTCCCCTAGATACTAATCTCAAACATGCAATTACTCCACAGTGCTCATCCTGCCTGCCAATCCGCTATGGCCCAGTTCAGACACAAACATTATTATTTCATTAGGAGATTGCCCAAATTGGGAGCCTTGGCCTAGGCCTCTTTTTTTTCCCTCTTTAATTTTTCCTTTCTCTCCCTCGCTCCCTTTCTCCCTGAGTAATAACAAATACACTCCATCACCCCTTCCTCCTCCTCTCTTCTTCCTCCAGCAAGGAAGGAGAGAGTTTACAGTTGGCCCCATAACACAGAGTGAAATATTAGAATAAGATGACTTTAATAAGCAGGGAATCGAATCAAGGTGTTTATACAACAGAGGCAATACTCTGAGCAGTGCACCTTCAATATAATCTGCAGCCGAGAGGGAAACATATTAAAACACGCTCATAAACAGTTTATTTGGCAGAGTGAGGGAGAACCACTGCTGGGGAAATGATGTTTGTATTGATTATACTGTTTTGGTATACACAGCACACAGCCGTGAGCTCAGGTTTACCTAGGAAATTGCTTCCACTTTTTCATTTGATAACTGATTTGAAGAGCAAAGAAGTTTGTATCAATACTGCATAATGCCTCTTTGCACGTACTGAAATTATGTTGTATTAACAGTTTAGTTTAACAATGGTTAACAAACTATTTACTAATGGGTTATAATGAGTTTACAAGCAGCCCTTAAAATTAAGAGTTCTCCATCTGCCAGTGCTGACATCACCAAGGAGAAGAAAAACTGACCCCGCCCCTCATCCCCATGACGACCCTGTGACGGACAGTTGAGCCCCTCTAGCTGTCAGAGGGGCAGTAGGATTGAGTGTACAGTAGCTGGTATGTGTTCTGCTGATATTGAATCCCAGTATCCCACATTGAGTCATATATTAATAGACCTGCTATCTTTAACAGTCCTGGCTGACTGGAACTGACCTATGATCCTTCCCAACAGGTCACGCTCTCTGGACCTGCCACCCCATGGCAACCCCCTGGCCTTAGCCGCTGTAGCACCCCCTGAAATATCGGAATCAAACATGTTGGCCCCCGCTGCTATGCCCCTGGAAACCGCTCTGATGCTAGCAGACATATGGTTATGGTGAACATCTTCAACCTAAACCCTTGCTCCTGTCCAGATCATACACATACATATCGTATGTGAACACACTACCTAATCAATTGTGACACTACACTTGACCACAAACCACAAGACTTCAACATCATCCACATCCTCCCCCAAATTCATTACTCAGTACAGTTTATTGGCTTGAATATGATGTACAGCCAGGTTATGCCCCACATTCTCTGTCACCACTGCTGAAATATGAACGCAACATTAGAGTGTTGTGATGTCACAGCAGTGTTTTTGGAAGGTCACATGTGAACTGTGTGGTGCTCTGCTCTGGGTTGGTTTCCAGACCCAGTTCTCTGCAGTTTCTACAACACCACATTTTCAAGCAAAACAAGACACAGATGTATCATTTTAACCCCAACCTTCCACTACAAAAGTAACTACACTGACACTGTTAGTAAATTATGAGGAAAGACAGCTTTCAATAGACAGAGTACTACAATATTTATGAGTGACTCACATGAGCTCAGCAGCCCATACAAATCAAAGCGTTTCCATACAACTGTGAAAAGTCAACCCACATAAATCTCCCCTGGGTTCACTTCACATACCACATCCAGTGTGTCAGTCAGCCCTCTAAGGTGGGTCTGTTAACCGTGCGCTATAATGGCCATGTTTCCCTCCATCCGTGGAGAGACGGAGGAATGCAGAGGGTTAATGGGCCTTGCACTCGTTTAGAAGGAAAATGAATGTGTGAAAGTTTAGCTGTCTGGGGAGAGGGAGGCGAGAGAGGGAGAGAGAGAGGAAGAGAGGGGAAATCAGGGGACAGGAGGGCGAGCCAAAAGGAGAAAGGCCTGTTTGTGTGAGACTGCAGGGGAGTCTGGAGAGGCAGAGGCTGGCTCTATAAGCCCTCATTCTGGCCCAGTCTCTGCGTTAGTATTCATCTGGGACTGGAGGGCCTGTTTGATCATGCACTACCATGCTGCTTCTCTGCATGGTTACTGGTGAAGGATCTGCCAAGGAGGCTTTTCTTCTGTTCTCTACTGCTCTCTTTTATTCTCAGTCATTCTCTCCCTGCCTCCATTTCTCATCCCTCACTCTCTTCTTCCTCCACTCCCTCTGACCCTCTATCAAAATATCCATCTGAGCCCTTCATCGCCCCGTCTTTCTGGCTCTCTTTCCCACTCTCTCCTTCCATCCCTAACCTTCTCTCTCAGTGACAGGATGTGGCTTAGTCTTACCACTGGCTCCATGGGTAGAGTTCAGTATGTCTGAGAGGCCCAGCATTATAAATACTTCCATCTCAGCCATGCACACAGAGACAGACAGAGAAACAGATATACAGCCCACTGGCAATATATATACACACACCCCTTCCATGACTCATATCACCCAGTCCCATCCTAGGCCAAACACCTGCGAAATGCATATCCCCCTATCCCATAGAAGTCACATTCAGTACATTGAGTAAGACATCTTATTTTAAGTTGAGAGCAGTCAAAACAAAATCAGAAAGTCATCATTCAAACACAACAAACGCGCATTTTACATAGGCAAATATGTAGTTATTTTTAAATATAACAGAAAGCCTCATGCATAATGAATCAATTTACATATTTGAAATATGTATCCAGAGGCAACTTGAGCATACTTCTTTATAACCGCATAACCTTACAAACAATACCTCCTATGCTATACTCACAATTTAAATACCTACCCGACAAGGCATTAACCCATATCAAATATAAACATAGACCTACACATTAGCCGGCTCCTAAACATCCACTCCATAGAGTAGTGAAGCATGCAGGGATCAGACATTTACAATACAGACCTCAGACAAGAACTATGGGTACACATTGGGAACATACTGTACATGCTCTTAAAACTGCCCTCCCATACTGTAAAGTAACACACACACATCAGTCAGGCGGGGCGAGCTACCATCTGTCCGGGGGCTCTGTCTAAAATAATCTCCAGACTTCCAGCATTTGTCTCCATTCTTCCTCAGTACAGTAATATGGTGCAGGTGATTCCATCCTTCCGCAGTACAGTAATATGGTGCAGGTGTCTCCTAGCCTTCTATCAGTATCATCAACTGAAGAGTTCCCTTCATATGCTACCACTTCTATTGCTGCTAGCAGTCCATTCAATTTAGATAAGTGATCATTTAGAAAAGGTACCGGGCCTCCCGAGTGGCACAGTGGTTTAAGGCACTACATCGCATTGTTGCGGCGTCACTACAGCCTGGGGTTCAATCCCAGACTGTGTCACAACCGGCCATGCCCGGGAGTCCCATAGGGTGGCGCACAATTGGCCCAGCGTCGTCCGGGTTAGTGGAGGGTTTGGCCGAGGGGGCTTTACTTGGCGCCTGCAGGCTGACTTCAGCCTTCAGATGAACAGTGTTTCCTCCGACACATTGGTGCGGCTAGCTTCCGGGTTAAGCGGGCGGGTGTTAAGAAGCGCGGTTTGGCGGGTCATGCTTTGGAGGACCCATGACTTGACCTTCGCCTCTCCTGAGCCCGTTGGGGAGTTGCAGCGATGAGACAAAATCGTCATATCACGAAATTGGGGAGAAAAAGGGGGGTAAAATTACGAAAAAAAATAAGAAAAGGTACCCAGTAGAGGACTTATTAACAGTATTGGGACCCAGCCATTAGAGTACACCAGTGGATGCTCCTCAGGGGAGGACCATCCTCCTCAGTGAATTTCATAAAGAGAAAATTGTAAAACATTAAAAAAGTTATCCTTTTTAGATAAAACTATAATAAATATAATCACGTGTCACCAAATAATTTATTAAAACATACTATTTTGCAATGAAGGTCTACAGTAGCCTCAACAGCACTCTGTAGGGTAGCACCATGGTGTAGCCAGAGGACAGCTAGCTTCTGTGCTCCTCTGGGTACATTGACTTCAATACAAAACCTAGGAGGCTCATGGTTCTCACTCCCTTCCATAGACTTACACAGTAATTATGACAACTTCCGGAGGATGCCCTACATCCTATCAGAGCTCTTGCAGCATGAATTGACATGTTGTCCACCCAATCAAAGGATAAGAGAATGAATCTAGTACTGAAAGCATAAGCTACAGCTAGCTAGCACTGCAGTGCATAAAATGTGGTGAGTAGTTGACTCAAAGAGAGAGAGAAAGACAATAGTTGAACAGTTTGTAACAAATTAATTTCTTCCAAAATGAAGGAGAAGCAAGAGAGAAATAGAGAGAGATTGTCATTTTTCAGTTTCCCTTACTTACCTAGTACATGCAGCTAGCTAGTTTAGCCTACTCAAACACCCTGCTCAAACAGAGGGATGCTATGTTAGCTTGCTGGCTATGACTATCCAACGCTTTTGGTTTTACTAATTTATTGCCACCGGGGCCTGCTGGTGTAAGTGCTAAACTGCTTACTGACTGTACATTGTAACAGTACTGCATGATTGTAGCGGGTTTACTAACGCGTTAGTTCTATTAGCCATGTTGACTATGATGTTACTTTAGCTAATATGGTGACAACAATGTAGGCTGTGTGTAGCGGTTAATTGTATTTGTACAAGGCAGCAGCTACTCTTCCTGGGGTCCAGCAAAATTAAGGCAGTTATACCATTTTAAAAACATCACAATACATTCACAACTGATTTCACAACACATCAAGTGTGTGCCCTCAGGCCACTACTCTACTACCACATACGTCTCACAGTCCCCGCTGTTCCATAAGATGTATTTTTATCTGTTTTTTAAATGAGTTACTTGATGTAGAACTGTGTGCCTCCCATAGTCTGTTCTGGACATGGGGATTGTGAAGAGACCTCTGGTGGCATGTCTTGTGGGGTATGCATGGGTGTCCGAGCTGTGTGCCAGTAGTTCAAACAGACAGCTTGGTGCATTCAACATGTCAATACCGCTCACAAATACAAGTAGTGATTAAGTCAATCTCTCCTCCACTTTGAGCCAGGAGAGATTGGCATGCATATTATTAATGTTAGCTCTCTGTGTACATCCAAGGGCCAGCCGTGCTGCCCTGTTCTGAGCCAATTGCAATTTTCCTAAGTCCGTCTTTGTGCCACCTGACCACACGACTGAACAGTAGTCCAGGTGCGACAAAACTAGGGCCTGTAGGACCTGCCTTGTGGATAGTGCTGTTAAGAAGGCAAAGAAGCGCTTTATTATGGACAGACTTCTCATTTTCGCTAGTGTTGTATCAATTTGTTTTGACCATGACAGTTTACAATCCAGGGTTACTCCAAGCAGTTTAGTCACCTCAACTTGCTCAATTTCCACATTATTCATTACAAGATTTAGTTGAGGTTTAGGGTTTAGTGACAAATTTGTCCCAAATACAATCGTTTTAGTTTTTGAAATATTTAGGACAAATGTATTCCTTCCCACCCATTCTGAAACTAACTGCAACTCTGTGTTAAGTTTTGCAGTCATTTCAGTTGCTGTAGTAGCTGACGTGTATAGTGTTGAGTCATCTGCATACATAGACACACTGGCTTTACTCAAAGCCAGTGGCATGTCGTTAGTAAAGATTGGAAAAAGTTAGGGGCCTAGACAGCTGCCCTGGGGAATTCCTAATTCTACCTGGATTATTTTGGAGAGGCTTCCATTAAAGAACACCCTCTGTGTTCATTAGACAGGTAACTCTTTATCCACAATATAGCAGGGGGTGTAAAGCCATAACACATACGTTATTCAGTAGCAGACTATGATCGATAATGTCAAAAGCCGCACTGAAGTCAACAAAACAGCCCCCACAAACGTTTTATCATCAATTTCTCTCAGCCAGTCATCAGTCATTTGTGCCAAATATGGCAAATATGAGTCGTCTGCTATTATCCTCAGTAATTTTCCATCGAAGTTGTCAGACCCTGGTGGCTTGTCATTGTTGATAGACAACAATGACAAGCCAGTAGTTGGCAATATCAGTGGGTTTTGTGATGAATGAGCCATCTGGTTCAATGAATGATGGTGCTGAGTTTGCCTTTTTGCCCCAAAATGTCATTTAAGGTGCTCCAAAGTTTTTACTATCATTCTTTATGTAATTTATCTTTATTTCATAGCATTAGTAAAGATGTGATCAATACATGTTGATGATTTCATTAATGTGCTGTTTGTAACTACCCTGGTAGGTTGACTGATAACCTGAACCAGGTTGCAGGCAATAGTTACGGTTTGAAGCTTTCTCTTGAGTGGGCAGCCTGATGAAAGCCAGTCAATATTTAAAATCACCCAGTAAATATACCTCTCTGTTGATATCACATACATTATCAAGCATTTCACACGTTATCCAGATACTGACTGTTAGCACTTTGTGGTCTATAGCAACTTCCCACCAGAATGGGCTTTAGCTGAGGCAGATTAATCTGAAGCCATATTACTTCAACAGTATTTAACATGAGATCCTCTCTAAGCTTTACAGGAATGTAGTTCTGAATATAAAACGGCAACACCTCCACCTTTGGTATTTCAGTATTTTCTGTAGATGTTATAACCATGTATTGCTATCACTATATCATCAAAGGTATTATCTAAGTGAGTTTGAAAGATTGTCAGAATACAAATGTCATTTGTACTAGCAAATTATTGATTTCATGAACCTTGTTTCTTAAGCTACATAATTTATGTTAACGTGGCTATTTTATGATATGGTTTGGCTTGGAAAGGTTTTTTTGCCTGGTCACATACAGCTGATGTGTTGTGCATTGAAGTCCACAAGCAAAGGGACAAGGTGAGAGGAGGAGAGTGCATAGAGTCGAGTAAGGAATACAACGTGGCTGCTATGAACGTGAACTGTGTTTATGCGTGATCAGGGGTGTATTCATTCCACCGATTCTGTTGAAAAATGTTTCTTAAACGGAAGCAAATGAAACAAAACGGGGATAAACATACCTGAATTTGTCCAATAGAAACTCTTGTTTGCAACTGTTGGACTAATGATTACATCCTATATCAGCTAGATGCAGGCAAGAGTGTGCAAGGCAGTATTGAATGTGTCACTGTCTGGCCATGTGTCACATCAAAATGTTCTCTTGACCTGTGTGCACCTACTTTGTAAACGTTCATTCATAGGCTAGGTTGTAGCAACCTCATGAGGGGTATAGGGAAAATGTTAGTATCATGTAGTAGCCTAAACCTATTGCTGTTACATTGAACTGGGTGAATGGAATATGAATGACAGTCATCCAATATGCTGTAATAGAAATAAGGCCATGCTCATGAAAATACAAAATTGTACTCCCTTATCTTAAACAGCACTGACTGCCACTGGAGTACACACATGGGCAGACATCCATCCCAGGACCCTAACTGACTCCCTGACCCTACTATCCCAGCGCCCTTACGGACTCCCTGACCCTACCATCCCAGCGCCCTAACTGACTCCCTGACCCTATCCGAGACCTTCTCAGAGCTTAGAAAGTCTAGTTAGTGCTAGTGGTCAAATGCTGGAACTGCCTCCCATACACACGTTCAGCCAATTAGTGTCAAAGCAGCAAACAAGCTTCCAGATCTTTCTGGCAGGGGTTCCACTCTGAAGACCACCAAACACGCTCCACACACATGCAGCGAGTTTGGACGCCGCTCTGATGGAGTACCTGTTCTATGGAATCACAGCATGTACATGTGTGCATGTGTGTGAGAGAGACTGTGTTCCATGGCTTTCTGATCCCTGGTCCAGCCTCCTGCCTCCTGCCTCCTGCCCTGGGACTGAATGGGGCTGTCAGGGTCTGGAAGAGACTCAAAGGGGATAAAGAGCTGGAGGATCACATTACGTAACTCTGATCTAATACTTCCTACTGACCTACTGCTGGAGCACTCACCCCGGGAAAGCCATCCACAGGTGCTAACTGCATACACACGCACATGGACACACACTCTCACACACGCATTGCAAACCTATAACACACACACACACACCCTTGCCAAAATGCCCCATCCCTAACAACTCTCCAGCAATTCCAATCACCATCCCGCCCCAGACAGATACAAATACTGAACACCCATACAGACAGTGTGAAGCTAGTCATTATTACATGCCACAGAGGGTAACAGGCACAAATACTACAGTGGCAGGGCTTTTGTAACGATGGCTCTAGACATGCCAACAAGCAAACCCACCCAATCACACTCAATGTCAACTATGACAGACTCCTTCGAGGATCATGAGAGGAGAGAAATAAGAGCAATGTAATGGCTCAGACTTCAACCTTCTGATTCACAATAAGTCCAACATTCAGAACTTTTAGGGTTGGGTTTCTAGAACTCAGAGTTGCACTCAACAGCTAAACTGAGGCAGCGTGTTGGTGGTGGATAATAAATGAGCTGTGACAGCTCGCTTTCTCCCTGTCAACCACATAGTCAACAAGGCCAACAGACTGCCTCTCCCGCTCTGTCTCCCTCTAGATCTCTCGCAACACTATCCCGCCTTCTCCCCCCCTCCCCCCTCCTTGTTGATTTATTCTCTCCCTTCCTCTCCATGGGGCCAAGACAACCTCTGAGAGAAGGAAAAGTATGGCCTAATAAAACAACTGTTCCAGGAACACATTCCAAATTTAACCCATAATGATAAAGGTTAGAAGTGGGTAAGTAGAGCTGATCTAGAATCAGTTGTTAGAGATAGATGGTAACCAGAGATTAAATTAATTAAAATACCCGGGAAATTGATATGCAACCTTGTTTTGAAAAGGTCCATACAGGTGTCAATCATCTGTGTGGAGAGAAGAGCCCGAATTAACTGAATCCATACCCGGGTACCTCTCGAGCACATGTCCAGCTGACCAATAAGCATTGAGCCTCGAGCGCCTAGCTCGCTCATCTAAATACCGCAACACTAACAGCCATAGAAGAAGAAAAAAACGGTTCGCTATTTTTAAACAGTTGGGAACAAAATTAAAATAGTTTCAACCAGTTAGTTATATAGGCTATGCCAAGGAGTCAACATCTACGAATGTTGTTGTGAGGCTTGAAGCTAACTCAGGTAGTTGTTGCTCATTAAAGTTAATGAAACTCAGACAGTGTTTTGAGCCCAAAGACAAAACACAGGCTGCATAGAGAGCCATGCAACTAACACAGCACTGTATAAAGAAAGCCTATACCCATATGTGTTGATGATGAAATTGGCTTATAGTCATTGTGAGATGGACTTGGATAAAAGCTTTTCCCATTGTGGGATGGAGCAAAGCTTATCCTTGAATCTCCATTATTCAAAGTTAACCAAAAGTGCATGTAGGCTACCTAAAGCACAGGACAAAAATGAGACAATAGACAGCATTTAAGTGCACTTCTATCATTAGCCCACTTACATATATTTCCCTCTCCAAAGCCTCCAGGGTAGAAATAAGCCTCGCAGGGTCCTGCAGAAGTTCATCAAATACCCCCAACGCTCCAGTCATCGTTGACTTGTTGCGTTCATCAGCCGCAGGTGGGCCGCCTTTGAACCGACTCCGTGCCACCATCAGGGTCTGGTAGAAAAGACACACCGCGACCCCTAGGAGCAATAACGGTCCGGAGCAATACCTGCGTCGGAGCGTCCAGAGCCGCCGAAGGAACATTCCCGCTTCACTCCCAACTTTGCTGGCAGAAGAATAAAGGAATACCATGAGGGAAGATGTTTAGCCTACTTCTTCTCCGCGTCCCACTCAGACCTCACACAACTCTGGCCGCTCTCCCGGCCGTTAGAAGGAACACAGAGCAGCTGAGGTATCTGCAGAAACACGCACTTCAGGAATACACCGCGACCTGAAACATTGTTGCCGCAATTTATCTTTCAAAGATGTCCTGGTTGGTATTTCAGAGGGGGGTACACGGTGTTCAAGAGCCGTCGCTATGGCAAACTTGTGTTGATTTGTGAGCTGGCACAAACAAACAAAACCTTTTCCCAAACGTTGTTATTCCGTTATTCGTGATAATGAAGTTAGATCAAAGTGAGCCACAGTCCAACTTTCACATCCTCGAACACTATGGAGCTCCGAGGGAGCAGGGAAAAGTTTTCCCTCTCTCTTTATTTGGGGAAGAGTGCCCCTCAGATGATTAAAAACAATATCGAATAGCGGAACCTCATGACAGTGACTAGATCAGACGATGCTACTGCGCGCTGTCAGAAAACTGCCATTCCCATCCACAACCAAAGGCAGGATGCATGAAAACATCCCTTCAGACACAGAGCCAAACTGAAGTTAGAAAAATGAAGAACTTCACCAAGACTTCACTCCCTGAACTAGGCTACAAAGAGGGTTTCCACTATATCCGAGCGCTGACTGCGCGCAGGGGGGCGACTTCACCTGGTTTGGGTTAGGCTACTCTGAGAAAAAAAGTCAACAGTCGCCTAACTTCCTTTCGGTGCGGACGGCTGGATTACAGTCTCACACACAGGGCTACTGGTTCCCAAAATTAAAACTCCCTCGTATAAAGTAAAAAATAAGTGGAGTTTATACCATAGATCCTTTTCAACTGTATAGTTTAGGAGCGTTCTCGTAAAGTAACTGTTTTGAAATTCCACGAGGTACACGGAGCGATCTAAATGCGCACACATGCCTCCTCGGTCGGGGGTCGAGGTATGCTACCCCTCATTCCAAGTTGTGGTAAAACACAGGGCTCACTCTTTGCTATTTGTGGCACACACCAGTCCTCCCTTGGCTCATTATTTAGAGAATGGAGTTGGAGCCCTGCTTTGTTTCAGTCAGATGTGGTGAGAGAGCAGCTATTGAAAAGGTGCCATTTTGGATCAAGGGCCAAAAACATTCTTCTTTTTTTGGTGAGGTTGTAATTTCTCCAAGAAACCCTAGGTTCCTTCTAAAAATATAGGTATTATGGCAGTTTTGTACAGAACAAAAAAAGTGTCTGCCATCAGTAGAATGAGTTACTGGCTACCCAAATCCCCCTGTGTGTGAGGGCTATAACACCGCTGGTTTTCATTACCCTCCTCTAATCAGGGAATGATTTAGACCTGGTGAGCTGACTCATGGCAAAGCAGTGGCATTCATTAATCAATTAAGAAAAACAGCAGTACATCAGACTTGATGGACATGATTGAATAGCCCTGTTAGTACTGCATTGGTTGAGAGCTCAAATACACTGCTCAAAAAAATAAAGGGAACACTTAAACAACACATCCTAGATCTGAATGAATGAAATAATCTTGTTAAATACTTTTTTCTTTACATAGTTGAATGTGCTGACAACAAAATCACACAACAATTATCAATGGAAATCAAATTTATCAACCCATGGAGGTCTGGATTTGGAGTCAACCTCAAAATTAAAGTGGAAAACCACACTACAGGCTGATCCAACTTTGATGTAATGTCCTTAAAACAAGTCAAAATGAGGCTCAGTAGTGTGTGTGGCCTCCACGTGCCTGTATGACCTCCCTACAACGCCTGGGCATGCTCCTGATGAGGTGGCGGATGGTCTCCTGAGGGATCTCCTCCCAGACCTGGACTAAAGCATCCGCCAACTCCTGGACAGTCTGTGGTGCAACGTGGCATTGGTGGATGGAGCGAGACATGATGTCCCAGATGTGCTCAATTGGATTCAGGTCTGGGGAACGGGCGGGCCAGTCCATAGCATCAATGCCTTCCTCTTGCAGGAACTGCTGACACACTCCAGCCACATGAGGTCTAGCATTGTCTTGCATTAGGAGGAATTCAGGGCCAACTGCACCAGCATATGGTCTCACAAGGGGTCTGAGGATCTCATCTCGGTACCTAATGGCAGTCAGGCTACCTCTGGCGAGCACATGGAGGGCTGTGCGGCCCCCCAAAGAAATGCCACCCCACACCATGACTGACCCACCGCCAAACCGGTCATGCTGGAGGATGTTGCAGGCAGCAGAACGTTCTCCACGCCGTCTCCAGACTCTGTCACATGTGCTCAGTGTGAACCTGCTTTCATCTGTGAAGAGCACAGGGCGCCAGTGGCGAATTTGCCAATCTTGGTGTTCTCTGCCAAATGCCAAAAGTCCTGCACGGTGTTGGGCTGTAAGCACAACCCCCACCTGTGGACGTCGGGCCCTCATACCACCCTCATGGAGTCTGTTTCTGACCGTTTGAGCAGACACATGCACATTTGTGGCCTGCTGGAGGTCATTTTGCAGTGCTCCTCCTGCTCCTCCTTGCACAAAGGCGGAGGTAGCGGTCCTGCTGCTGGGTTGTTGCCCTCCTCCACGTCTCCTGATGTACTGGCCTGTCTCCTGGTAGCGCCTCCATGCTCTGGACACTACGCTGACAGACACAGCAAACCTTCTTGCCACAGCTCGCATTGATGTGCCATCCTGGATGAGCTGCACTACCTGAGCCACTTGTGTGGGTTGTAGACTCCGTCTCATGCTACCACTAGAGTGAAAGCACCGCCAGCATTCAAAAGTGACCAAAACATCAGCCAGGAAGCATAGGAACTGAGAAGTGGTCTGTGGTCACCACCTGCAGAACCACTTCTTTATTGGGGGTGTCTTGCTAATTGCCTATAATTTCCACCTGTTGTCTATTCCATTTGCACAACAGCATGTGAAATGTATTGTCAATCAGTGTTGCTTCCTAAGTGGACAGTTTGATTTCACAGAAGTGTGATTGACTTGGAGTTACATTGTGTTGCTTAAGTGTTCCCTTTATTTTTTTGAGCAGTGTATATCATTAACATTGTGTTGTGTTTTAATGGTGACCTGTTTCAACAATCAGTCCACATTGTAAGCCTGCTGTGAATAAAAACATTGGTGATTCATCAGCACTCTACATTTTGATTGTGTAGTCGAATACAATATATACCTAGAGCTATGAAGTGCTATAGTTTGATCAAGAAGAGAGGCCATCCTTGACAGACGAAGTCAGGAAACATGAAATACCAAAAGAACTTGATCCATTTTATTGTATTTTTTTTACATCTCTGGAAACTTTTACACACCATCTCAGTACAGAATGACTAGTGACATACACACGCACATACAGAAACACTTACACTCAGACACGCTTCAGTTATGACTGTTCTTACACTGTACATTCTGACCTCTTCAGCTTTACAGGACTCAATCGTGGAGGGTCAGTCATATTCAACCATACGTTACCTGAAATGACCACCGTCCCAATCAACATCCTCATCTTTTCAAAGTCATAGTTGCGTTTCATCAATTCGTTTTAAGAATTAAAATCAAAACTTGTAGAGGGGGTTGGGTTTTGTAGTCCAATAAACACCCCTGGACTACATTTCCCAGTCTGTGTCATTTCCCCTGTGGGCATTTTACTGTAATGAGCACTTCTTGTTGCAGCCGGTGTGGAAGCAGGAGGGGTGTATGGCCCTTCCTGTCACAAGGGGAAAGGCGAGGAATGTCTGATGAATGTGGGAGAGAAGGGGTGCGCCAAGGCTCAAAATTCAGGAGGGAGGAGGGGGGGCAATGGACACCCAACCAGGGGGTGAGGATTCATGGAGTCTTGGCTCCTTGTTTTGATTTTCCAGTCAGGTGTCTCATCCAAATACTCACACAGGATTGACTCTGCAATAACAACCTTTGACCCCACTGTTTTGACCCCTGAGGTCACACAGACAGACAGGTGGATAAGAATACTGTGTGTGTGGCCACAACAGGTACACACACTTGTTTGGGAGGAACTACAGTTGATATAGCATTGACAGTTGGTTTTGCGGGGTAGGGATGTGGAATGGGATGGGGGTGGTCCTGGATGAGGAGAGGGGTAGTAGAGGTGGGGTGTCTATTTGTGCCTGCTGCCTCTCCTCTTCATGGCGGCAGTACACTGAGGGCAGTACCACTTCCCCTTGGGGGCTTCTGTTAGGCCCACGCAGCCGTAGTGGAACCACTCGATGGGGCACTGCACAAACACACACGGGGCACTCAGGTTAGCTCTCATGCATCATCTCTCATTTGACAAAGTCCTATGTGAAAGTAATGAGGTAACAGTTGTAGAATATGAGAAAAGCACTCCCAAATGGAAATGGGTACTTACGTCTTGGTTATCACAGCCCACCATTTCTCCATAAGACACCTTTAACAAAAGAGAAACCATTTTAGTTAACCTGTCAGCAGTAGGTGTGTGCTGTCCAGAGTGTGAGAGAGAGTGGGTCTCTGGATGTGTGTACCTGGTTGCAGATGCAGTAGCGGGGTTCGTTGGGGTCGTAGGTCCAGTCCACCTGGTTGTTGGTCTCAGACTCTGGGAGGGCCGAGGCCTGCTGGGACAGCTCCTGAGCCAGGGCTGAGGAAGAGGAGCACGACGACAGGGACGAAGACGACGAGGAGGATGACGACTGGTGGTTGGAAGACTTGGTGTTGCCTCTGTGGAGGGGCAGGGGAGAGAAGACTGAGCAGTTTAGACAAGCTCTCAATTTTTCATCTTCACATCTTCATTTATTCATGCTGTGGGGGCAGAGTTGAAAAGCATGGCTGGCATAATGTGGCGTGACATCATGGGACTGGACACTGAAATGATGTAGCGTGATTTGGCCTGACGTCTGTTCTTCTGATGTGGGGTGATGCAGGGTGGATTGATACGGTTCAGTAAGGCATGAAATGATGTGATATCACTGGAGAAGACCACTAGCTAGGGCTTGTCATGCTTGTCTGAGCGTACGGGAGGCTGTGTGTGTGTGTGCATATAAGCTGTGTCGTACTTGGTCTTGCGTCCGCCGCGGGAGTCGGAGGCGACGGCTGAGCCGGCGGGGGTGAGGGTCTGGGTGAGGGTGTTGGCCAGGGCAGAGGTGGAGTAGGCCCCCGTGGCATCCCGGGAGGTCAGGGAGAACTCCCTCCCCAGCTGGAAGTCATTGTTCTTGATGGCCTCGTAGCTGGCCTTCAGACTGCTAGTCCTCCTGCCCTCCTTCATCTGACATCGAGGGGGAGGGGAGGGGGAGAGAGAAGGAGGGCACAGAGAGGGAAAGGCAGAGAGAGAGACACACATAGCCATGAACAGGGTTAGTTACAGTCAAACATCGACAAACATCAGTTACACATTCAAGGACATTTGTCCCGATCAGATAAGATAATTCTCAGAACAGACAGACTGGTTCAAGACACTGATACAGATCCGCATCAGTGCAGCACTCATATGAATAAATCAGAAGGCCATGGAGTTGAGGGTGTGTGAAAGAGTTTGTGAGACAGATAAGAGTGTGAGAAAGAGGGAGAGAGAATGTGTGTGTTTATACCTGTGCAGTGGCCTGTACAGCCTGCGCTGCAGCCATGGTGATGGCCCCTGCCCCAGCCCCGGGCAAAGCAGTCAGAGAGCTGAGGTTGTAGGAGGCCAGGGGCTGGGATGAGTTCACACTGTACACGTTGTTAGAGACTGACGTTGTGCTGTTGGTCCGACAGCCCGGTGTGTTCTCCTTGGAGGCATCTGACGTGAGTGTGGAAAGCAGGGCTTCTGATTTGAACTTCTTCTCTGGGACGTGCTCTGTAGTGTGGTGGCTTGGTTGCGTGGTATACTTCCTCTCTGTCACACACAAACATTACATTATTTACTACCTTCATGACCTCACATACAGTGAGGGAAAAAACGTATTTGATCCCCTGCTGATTTTGTACGTTTGCCCACTGACAAAGAAATGATCAGTCTATAATTTTAATGGTAGGTTTATTTGAACAGTGAGAGACAGAATAACAACAAAAAAAATCCAGAAAAACGCATGTCAAAAATGTTATAAATTGATTTGCATTTTAATGAGGGAAATAAGTATTTGACCCCTCTGCAAAACATGACTTAGTACTTGGTGGCAAAACACTTGTTGGCAATCACAGAGGTCAGACGTTTCTTGTAGTTGGCCACCAGGTTTGCACACATCTCAGGAGGGATTTTGTCCCACTCCTCTTTGCAGATCTTCTCCAAGTCATTAAGGTTTCGAGGCTGACGTTTGGCAACTCGAACCTTCAGCTCCCTCCACAGATTTTCTATGGGATTAAGGTCTGGAGACTGGCTAGGCCACTCCAGGACCTTAATGTGCTTCTTCTTGAGCCACTACTTTGTTGCCTTGGCCGTGTATTTTGGGTCATTGTCATGCTGGAATACCCATCCACGACCCATTTTCAATGCCCTGGCTGAGGGAAGGAGGTTCTCACCCAAGATTTGACAGTACATGGCCCCGTCCATCGTCCCTTTGATGCGCTGAAGTTGTCCTGTCCCCTTAGCAGAAAAACACCCCCAAAGCATAATGTTTCCACCTCCATGTTTGACAGTGGGGATGGTGTTCTTGGGGTCATAGGCAGCATTCCTCCTCCTCCAAACACGGCAAGTTGAGTTGATGCCAAAGAGCTCGATTTTGGTCTCATCTGACCACAACACATCACCCAGTTCTCCTCTGAATCATTCAGATGTTCATTGGCAAACTTCAGACGGGTGTATATGTGCTTTCTTGAGCAGGGGGACCTTGCGGGTGCTGCAGGATTTCAGTCCTTCACGGCGTAGTGTGTTACCAATTGTTTTCTTGGTGACTATGGTCCCAGCTGCCTTGAGATCATTGACAAGATCCTCCTGTGTAGTTCTGGGCTGATTCCTCACCGTTCTCATGATCATTGCAACTCCACGAGGTGAGATCTTGCATGGAGCAAGGGAGATTGACAGTTATTTTGTGTTTCTTCCATTTGCGAATAATCGCACCAACAGTTATCACCTTCTCACCAAGCTGCTTGGCGATGGTCTTGTAGCCCATTCCAGCCTTGTGTAGGTCTACAATCTTGTCCCTGACATCCTTGGAGAGCTCTTTGGTCTTGGCCATGGTGGAGCGTTTGGAATCTGATTGATTGATTGCTTCTGTGGACAGGTGTCTTTTATACAGGTAACATACTGAGATTAGGAGCACTCCCTTTAATTGTGTGCTCCTAACCTCAGCTCGTTACCTGTATAAAAGACACCTGGGAGCCAGAAATATTTCTGATTGAGAGGGGGTCAAATACTTATTTCCCTCATTAAAATGCAAATCAATTTATAACATTGTGAGGGGTTTTCTGGATTTTTGTTGTTGTTATTCTGTCTCTCACTGTTCAAATAAACCTACCATTAAAATGATAGACTGATCATTTCTTTGTCAGTGGGCAAACGTACAAAATCAGCAGGGGATCAAATACTTTTTTCCCTCACTGTAGGAAAGCAGCAAATCATCTATACAAACAAAGCTCCTTAAACAATATAAATTTCTCTACTGACATGGAACAACTCCAAAAGAAAGTCAGCCAAACAGCCAAGACCTGTACTTACTCTCCACGGTGGTGTGTGAGTGGACGTGGTGGTTGTTGACGGGCTGAGAGGGGCTGTCCATCTCTAGGGATCCTGACAGAGGAGAGAGGCAATGTCAGAGCTGGCTCTCAGTGACAACACTGACAGACACAAGAAACAACACTTGCCCCCCTAGCAGGGCTGAAATATCCCGATGGGCAGATTGATAATATCCCACTATCGCGGAATTGCAACAGAAACAAGACTAGCAAAAAGTATCCTGACAGCCCAACATTCTGATAGGGCCAAGAGGGTTAAGATTAAGGGGATGGGTCTCCTGACATGTTGTGATTGACAGGTGTGACTCACGTCTCTCCAGGATCTCGGTGATGCCAGCGTTGTCAGCCTCTAGCTCCATCTTGAACTTAGCCAGCTCCTGGTCCAGCTTCCTCAGGTGGCGGTCCACCTGGAACACACACACCATAACTGTAGCTCAGTTGGTAGAACATAGCGCTTGCAACGCCAGGGTTGTGGGTTCGTTTCCCACGGAGGGCCAGTATGAAAATGTATGCACTCACTAACTGTAAGTCGCTCTGGATAAGAGCGTCTGCTAAATTACTAAAATTTAAATAACGTCATAATATACAGGTACAACTTCAATATGCGATACTGTTCATTCCCGACAATATAGGTGTTAAACAAACCCCCCAAGATTTTACACATTGAGTATTCACTATGAAATACATCAACATCAAAAGATAGAAACGTCAATATCAAAATAAATATTAGAAACATCTGAAAAGACTGACATTTTAGTGACTTCCAAATAATTTGCAGTGTTTGATTGCCACCTAGTGGCACATCAGAGAACGCACAGTTCTGAGCAGAACATTTTATATTTTAGTGGTGACATCTTGAAAAAGGCCACCAGCGACAACGGTTCTCCTCTAACTCCCCTTATCCCTACATTTACATTTTAGTCATTTAGCACCTTTTTATAGAAGTGATTCCCATATTTTTTGTGCTGACACCAACCTACAGCATTTACATTTTTCCCATGACCCATTAGACAAACCAGACATCGTTAGACATAGCTCCGTCTTGGCATTCAAATTCCAACTCACCAGATCATAAATCTGATTGGCCAGCTGTACTTTCTCATCTGCATCCTCCAATGCCTTATAATAGTCCTGAAACAGAGAGAAAAAGCAGTCAGAGGCTGACACCATCTCAAAAAAGAAAGAATGCCTTTCCTGAACTAATTCACACTTTTTATTTTCTTCTTACTAGCTTCAACTTTGCTGATAGCTACTTTATTGAGGAAAAATGTACTTACTATGACTGTGATATGTGGTTGTCCCACCTAACTATCTTAAAGATGACTGCACTAAAGTCACTCTGGATAAGAGCATCTGCTAAATGACTAAAATGTCAATGACAAAGCACAAAGACTCACCACAAAAAGTGCGGTAGTACAGCCTTATCGTTTTTTTTATTTTTTTAGGGGATTTAAAGAACAAAACTGTATTTCTGAAAAGGGAAATACACATAAATCTTAGATTTATTTGGCACCTTTTTGATGACTCCCATCTGCTCTTCCCTCCACTCTGGCTTGTTCTTCTTTGCATTGACAAAGAATTCATTCACCCTCTGCTCCAACTGGTCCATGGCATCTACAGCAAATGGGAGCAGTGAGCAATCTGGACAGGTGTGTCTGAGACACTAATTATATGGGTTTATACTCTGCATGCATGTGGATGAATTCATATTTACGTGTACTTCAATGCTGACCAGAAGGGCTAATATTACATGCGGTGTCCGTGGACCGGCCTACTTGTGATTAAAACTACCAGTGAACCGAACCACTTCTAATAAATCTGTGGTTCCCAACCTTTTTCGATTACTGTACCACCAAATGAATTTTGCTTTGCCCGGAGTACCTCTGAAGTAAATGCATTTTACCAGAAGACCTATGGTCTCATGAGTCTTCTCAAGTACCCCCTGTGGAACGGCCAAGTACCCCCAGGGGTCCTAGTACCCCTGGTTGGGAACCACTGTACTAAATTAATATTGGTGCATGTTCTAGCTAGTAAACAGTTCGTGTGTATGTAGCTAGTTAAAGTTACATGATAAAACAGCTAACTAGCTACATGTATAACATTAATACTACATGTGATGTGCACTCTCCGAATCCATGTACCCTGCTTTGTTTACATTCATTGTTCAACTTCTGTGCATGCACACATGATTAGCAATCGTTAGTTGGACATCTATAAGGAAAACAAATATCATAACATACACATGATGTTCTTTTGTAATTTCTATAACCCTAGCTAGAATCATACAAACCCACTAACTTGTTTCTCAGGTTACTGAAAGTTGTTGCATTGTTATATTAGCCAAGTTCGCTAACGTTAGCTAGCTGTGTTAGTTATACAAATACAAATACTGCATTTAACAAATGTTTATTTGGCCGGTAACTAACGTTAACTAGTGTTAAGAGTTCGATTCTTTATTCTGCACCATGAGCCTAAAAAGTGAGAAACTGAGAAGTATTTGTTTTTCAACTTGAAAAATGCTCGCCGGTGAAGTGTTTAGAGACTGTCACGCTGTAGCAATGCATACTCTGAACTTGCAGGTCCATCTCTCTCATTTCCGTAAACCTGTCGCGGAGATCCATGGGTAGCTGCTCGATCACTGCCAGAGAGAAGAAAAAGCGAATATAGGAGTTAGCATTGCTAGGCTAACAGTCCGGGCGCGCTCCGGATAAAATTATGCACATTTACGGCAGTAAATACACAAATATTACCACCTAGGCGTAAAATAAACCTAATACTCACTCTCGAGGTAATCCTCTAGATACAGCATTTTGGCAAATTAGATATTTTAGGCGTTTATGAAAATACTTTGTGTCTTTCAATATGGCGCCGCAAGCCGTTGTGTCCCCAAGAAAAAATACCACTGGCAAACTGAGGTCAGAGGACGTGACGTCTGTAGCGACGTGGAATGTGATTGGCCAGATATGGAGTTGTGCGCTAAACTTCAAAATTCCCTTAGTTCCTGTAGTTCATAGACATATCAATTTCAAACGTTGACTGAAGTAACATAATTTAACTTTTCCAACGTGGAAAATACTATTTAATCATCAAACTTCAATGCAAATGCCCTATTTATTTTAATTTTAAATGAATACTTGATCAAAGGGAAATATCTTATTTGTAGCCTCAATGCAGGTGAGCAACAATAATGCTCATCTGGCACAATTGATATTGTGTAGGCCTACACATACATTGAATTGAGATATTATTTAACTATAACAAACACATTCAACTATAAGTAACACACCGAGAAAAAACAAACATCCCCTATTTGAATAGTCAAACAGATTGTGGATCTAAGTTCATTATATGCCTAATATACAGTGCCTTCAGAAAGTATTCACACCCATTGACTTTTTTGTTGTGTTACAAAGTGGGATTAAAATGGAGTTAATTGTCATTATTTTGTCAACGATCTACACAAAATACTAAATAATGTCAAAGTGAAAGAAAAAATCTAACATTTGTGAAAACAAATATGAAAAATAAAACACAAATATACAGTATCTTGATTAGACAAGTATTCAACCCCCTAAGTCAATACAGTGCCTTGCAAAAGTATTCATCCTCCTTGGCGTTTTTCCTATTTTGTTGCATTAAAACCTGTAATTTCAATGGATATTTATTTGGATTTCATGTAATGGACATACACAAAATAGTCCAAATTGGTGAAGTGGAATGAAAAAAATAACTTGTTTCAAAAAATTCTAAAAAAGAATTAACAGAAAAGTGGTGTGTGTATATGTATTCACCCCCTTTGCTATGAAGCCCCTAAATAAGATCTGGTGCAAACAATTACCTTCAGAAGTCACCTAATTAGTTAATTAAAGTCCACCTGTGTGCAATCTAAGTGTTACATGATCTGTCACATGATCTCGGTATATATACACCTGTTCTGAAAGGCCCTAGAGTCTACAACACCACTAAGCAAGGGGCACCACCAAGCAAGCGGCACCATGAAGACCAAGGAGCTCTCCAAACAGGTCAGAGACAAAGTTGTGGAGAAGTACAGATCAGTGTTGGGTTATAAAAAAATATCCAAAACTTTGAACAACCCACGGAGCACCATTAAATCCATTATAAAAAAATTGAAAGAATATGGCACCACAACAAACCTGCCAAGAGAGGGCCGCCCACCAAAACACATGGACCAGGCAAGGAGGGCATTAATCAGAGATGCAACAAAGAGACCAAAGATAACCCTGAAGGAGCTGCAAAGCTCCACAGCGGAGATTGGAGTATCTGTCCATAGGACCACTTTAAGCCGTACACTCCACAGAGCTGGGCTTTACGGAAGAGTGGCCAGAAAAAATCAGTTGCTTAAAGAAAAAAATAAGCAAACACGTTTGGTGTTTTGCCAAAAGGCATGTGGGCGACTCCCCAAACATATGGAATAAGGTACTCTGGTCAGATGAGACTAAAATTGATCTTTTTGGCCATCAAGGAAAATGCTATGTCTGGCGCAAACCCAACACCTCTCATCACCCCGAGAACACCATCCCCACAGTGAAGCATGGTGGTGGCAGCATCATGCTGTGGGGATGTTTTTCATCGGCAGGGACTGGGAAACGGGTCAGAATTGAAGGAATGATGGATGGCGCTAAATACAGGGAAATTCTAAATACAGGGTGAATAATTATGCACGCTCAAGTTTTTTTGTTTTTTTTGGTCTTATTTCTTGTTTATTTCACAATAATATTTTGCATCTTCAAAGTGGTAGGCATGTTGTGTAAATGAAATTATACAAACCCCCCCAAAATAAATTTTAATTCCAGGTTGTAAGGCAACAAAATAGGAAAAATGCCAAGGGGGGTGAATATTTTCGCAAGCCACTGTACATATTAGAATCACCTTTGGCAGCGATTACAGCTGTGAGTCTTTCTGGTTAGTGTATCTTTGTAGTGACTGGATGTATTAATACACCACCCAAAGTGTAATTAATAATTTTACCATGCTCAAAGGGATATTCAATGTCTGCTTTTTATTTATTTATACCCATCTACCAATAGGTGTCCTTCTTTGCGAGGCATTGGAAAACCTCCCTGGTCTTTGTGGTTGAATCTGTGTTTGAAATTCACTGCTTGACTGAGGGACCTTACAGATAATTGTATGTGTGGGGTACAAATATGATGTAGTCATTCAAAAATCATGTTAAACACTATTATTGCACACATAGTGAGTCTGTGCTATTTATTATATGACTTTAAGTACATTTTTACTCCTGAACTTATTTAGGTTTGCCTAAATAACAAAGGGTTTGAATACTTATTGACTCAAGCCATTTCATATTTTTATTTTGTATGAATTTTTTAATTTTTTTATATTGAAAAACAGAATTCCACTTTGACAATATGGGGTATTGTGTGTAGGCCAGTGACAAAAAATCTCAATTTAATCATTTTTTCATTCAGACTGTAACACAACAAAATGTGGAAAAGGTCAAGAGGTGTGAATACTTTCTGAAGGCACTGTAGGTCTATAGGATGGATTCATGTGCATTTTGTTTTGTCTATTAATCCAAAACAATGATAATCTGTAGGTTACTATGTCCCCATAAGAATAGAGGCACGAGAAGCTAGTCATTCACCACTCTTTTGTGCACCTTCATTCACTCTCATTCACTGTCTCACCCCCTTCTCCAGTCTCTCGCATTTGATGTATCCTCTCAATAATAAACTCTATTCTATGCTATTCTCCTCATGATCTCTCTCAAGCCCTAACCCATCCATCCCATGCACCAAACACTGTCTCACCCCTCTCTCAATTCTCCCAACCCCCCCATTCACCATTTCCATCTCAACCCATCCTCCTTCCCACCAATCCTCTCATATCTCATTGCCTCCATTGGATTGGCACACTGAAGACCACCCAGGCAAGTCTATGCTGTGATGTAATTTCCTTTAATCTATTGAGTCAACATTATTGTTATCAGGGAACACAAGCTATATTATCAATTTAATTAATGGGAGTTTATTTTGTTGTGTGCATCTCTAACAATAAACCTTTTAAAGCTGACCAACCCCATTTGGTTCATAGCCAGACTGTGGACATTAAAAACAGACCGAAAGACAATAAATGAACATAACAATCCCTGCCGACCCCAGCCTATTGTTTCTCTTTTAAATGATTGATTATGTAGCCGATGGGGTAACTCATTGCTTCCCCTTTTTAATTCATGTTTTTTCTTAGAATGAGCTTAGAATCGACAGGGATAGAGGTAGACAAACCAATAATCTGATTATCTAATGGAAGCTTTATATGGCTGAGATATGCTCAGTGTTTCATAACTGAAGGACTGACACCTTTGTTGTGACTTCATCTTCTGAATGCTCCCACTTCACAGTTAATGGACCACATGTCACCGATATTGTTCAGTAGATGATGGATAGATACAACAAATCATCAAGAATATGTATCAAGAAGAATATGTGATACACCTATGTACCGTCATCCCACAGGGAATAGAACAGAACAGAATAGAATAGAATATCCATGCACATCTTTGATAGAGTGGTGACACTTATTACAGCATTAGTATTGCTCTCTCCAGTGAAGAAGTCCCATGATGAAGTCCCATCCCACATTTACCCCAGACAATAATACTCTCTCTAGATGTGACCTCTTGACCTATGCATGCTATCTCTCGGAGGCGGAAAGCTGTCCACATTCCATCCCCCGGTAAAGACCCATAGCCCTGCTGTTGCTGCTGCTGCTGCTTTGCAATTAGACGAAGCGCTAGGACCCCGCGGACAACCCTCTCTGGATGACACAGAACAAACTGCGAGTTGATTTTTGGCCACTCAAACATGGAAAAGTTGAACTGACAGCGCAGAACCAACTCGGCACTCTGAATTGGACGATAGGTAGGCTAGGCCTATCATACCGCCACCGGGGATTGTTTTTGTGGAGAGATCGATTTTGGGAATCACTGTCTACGTGCGCAACTGAAGTTTTATTTTATGGGTTTTGATTTAGGCTGCTGTGCAATAGTATGAATTTTTGTGTTTGACGTTTGCTCTGGGGAGTAAAAGGAGTGCTGAACATTAATATTTTAACCAAATGGATTATGTTCATTTTGCGCAAAAGCCCTTATAAGAAGTTGTTTTGCTGTAATGTCCTGGATATGTTTTCGCAGTATACCTTGCTAAGTGAGTGATGATTGATTTGGATATGTCAGGACCGCTGAGCGCTCATCCGCACACTCCATCATTCCTGGACTGGGGAAAGTAAGAAACCACCTGTTGTGAATGCTGTCTGGAACTTCCCACGGATATACCGCGGCTGCTAAAACGAGACATTGGAAAGGCGCGCGCAGAACGCACAGAGACATGTAAACTCGGTATGTTTTACGCGGAACACTGAGAACTCGTTTTGTATTCATGGGACAGGCTAATAGTCCTAATTTAATGGATTTGTATTCCTTTTAGTTAATTATGTTGCCATGGTGGCGCGGGTTAAGATGAGGAGTCCTGTCTTGGCCACCAGTTGCTGTTGCGCTCAGAATGGCTCGCGAGGACGCGGTGAGGTGCCTGCGCTGCCTGCTCTACGCTCTCAATTTACTCTTCTGGGTAAGAGAAGCGAGAGACCCCCGAGCAGGTGGCCGGGTAGGGCCCGCGCTCACGCACAATGCAGCCAACTTTATAGTCCCCCCCCTTCCCCCCTACCATCCATCCACCCCAACGCGTGCCTCCAAGCCACAGTGCCCGCGCCAGGGTTACTGATATTGATCATAATGGCGGTTACTTTATAAATAGGCCTGCACCATACATTTTCTTATAGAAAAACAAATGTGCAAATTGCATCCCAAGTACAGTGAGGGAAAAAAGTATTTGATCCCCTGCTGATTTTGTACGTTTGCCCACTGACAAAGACAAGGTCAGTCTATAATTTTAATGGTAGATTTATTTGAACAGTGAGAGACAGAATAACAACAAAAAAATCCAGAAAAATGCATGTCAAAAATGTTATAAATTGATTTGCATTTTAATGAGGGAAATAAGTATTTGACCCCTCTGCAAAACATGACTAAGTACTTGGTGGCAAAACCCTTGTTGGCAATCACAGAGGTCAGACGTTTCTTGTAGTTGGCCACCAGGTTTGCACACATCTCAGGAGGGATTTTGTCCCACTCCTCTTTGCAGATCTTCTCCAAGTCATTAAGGTTTCGAGGCTGACGTTTGGCAACTCGAACCTTCAGCTCCCTCCACAGATTTTCTATGGGATTAAGGTCTGGAGACTGGCTAGGCCACTCCAGGACCTTAATGTGCTTCTTGTTGAGCCACTCCTTTGTTGCCTTGGCCGTGTGTTTTGGGTCATTGTCATGCTGGAATACCCATCCACGACCCATTTTCAAAGCCCTGGCTGAGGGAAGGAGGTTCTCACCCAAGATTTGACGGTACATGGCCCCGTCCATTGTCCCTTTGATGCGGTGAAGTTGTCCTGTCCCCTTAGCAGAAAAACACCCCCAAAGCATAATGTTTCCACCTCCATGTTTGACAGTGGGATGCTGTTCTTGGGGTCATAGGCAGCATTCCTCCTCCTCCAAACACGGCGAGTTGAGTTGATGCCAAAGAGCTCGATTTTGGTCTCATCTGACCACAACACTTTCACCCAGTTCTCCTCTGAATCATTCAGATGTTCATTGGCAAACTTCAAACGGGCCTGTATATGTGCTTTCTTGAGCAGGGGGACCTTGCGGGCGCTGCAGGATTTCAGTCCTTCACGGCGTAGTGTGTTACCAATAGTTTTCTTGGTGAATATGGTCCCAGCTGCCTTGAGATCATTGACAAGATCCTCCCGTATAGTTCTGGGCTGATTCCTCACCGTTTTCATGATCATTGCAACTCCACGAGGTGAGATCTTGCATGGCGCCCCAGGCCGAGGGAGATTGACAGTTCTTTTGTGTTTCTTCCATTTGCTAATAATTGCACCAACTGTTGTCACCTTCTCACCAAGCTGCTTGGCGATGGTCTTGTAGCCCATTCCAGCCTTGTGTAGGTCTACAATCTTGTCCTTGACATCCTTGGAGAGCTCTTTGGTCTTGGCCATGGTGGAGAGTTTGGAATCTGATTGATTGATTGCTTCTGTGGACAGGTGTCTTTTATACAGGTAACAAGCTGAGATTAGTAGCACTCCCTTTAAGAGTGTGCTCCTAATCTCAGTTCGTTACCTGTATAAAAGACACCTGGGAGCCAGAAATATTTCTGATTGAGAGGGGGTCAAATACTTATTTCCCTCATTAAAATGCAAATCAATTTATAACATTTTTGACATGCGTTTTTCTGGATTTTTGTTGTTGTTATTCTGTCTCTCACTGTTCAAATAAACCTACCATTAAAATTATAGACTGATCATTTCTTTGTCAGTGGGCAAACTTATAATATCAGCAGGGGATCAAGTACTTTTTTCCCTCACTGTATGCACAAACTGCATGTTTGACATTCTAGTGCATGCTATTTATAGCCCATTAAATTTGATAAGTGCTCCAGGGTTGGTGCCCCTTAGGCCACATTTTGTTGCCATACCAAGTCCCTGGATGATATTTCACTGCCATAAGCATTTTCAGACAAAACATATTTTGAGTGGAAGTGTTTACTCTACTTGGTAAAACTGTAATGTTATGTGTGTGTCTGTGTGTAATGTGTGTGTCTGTGTGTTCTATCTCTCTCTATGTGTGTGTGTGTGTGTGTGTATGTTCTGCTTCCTCAGCTCATGTCGATATGTGTCCTAGGGGTGGCTGCTTGGCTCAGGGACTACCTGAACACTGTGCTCACCTTGACGGCCCACACCAGGTGAGTGATATGGATCTCAATGTTGACACCTCTCAGTGGGCAGTGGGCAGGTACTGGGAGGGACAGGAGGGAGATGACAGGGAGAAAGCGTGAGAGGAAGATAATTAGTATATAAACAAGAGAAGGAGAATAGAGGAAGAAGGAGACTGATAAAGAAAGCTGTTGGATTTATATCTCACTTCCTCAATAAATCACCCCTACTCATACCTGGCAAACTTTCCGCAAATCATCAACCTCATAACTTTTTAATTCAACAGTTTCTTATCACCTAGGCCTGTCCACAGATCACCATCTCACCCCCACTGGCCCCTGACAGTAACTGCTGCGGTGGAGGAGATCCACATTCCTACAGAGTGTAATCACTATTTACTGCTGGCTGCTGTATTAATAATAATGCAACAGGCCATACAGGGAGAGAGAGAGGGGGAGCGAGAGGGAGAGAGCGAGAGAGGGGGAGAGAGAGGGGGGAGGGGAGAGGGAGGGGAGAGCAATAGCAGGATGGATAGATAAATAAACAAAAAGTCTGCCAAGTTACTCTCCTCCCTTTTCCTCGCTCACTCTCTCTCCCTCCCTCCACCTCTCTTCTCCCCCCAACCCCTCTCTCTCTCTCTCTCTCTCTCTCCCTCTCTCTCTCTCTCTCCCCCTCTCTCTCTCTCTCTCTCTCTCTCCCCCCCTCTCTCTGTAGGCTGGAGGAAGCAGCAGTTCTCACGTATTCCCCGGCTGTCCATCCCGTCATCATTGCAGTGTGTTGTTTTCTTATCATCGTTGCCATGGTGGGCTACTGCGGCACACTGAAATGCAACCTTCTACTCCTGTCCTGGGTATGTGTCTGAATGAAATGAACGTGTGTTTGCGTGTGTGTTTGTGTGTCTGTGTGTGTGTGGAAACTGTGATGAGCTCGGTTTAGTTGGAGAAGCGGGTTGTAATTGCTGTAGATCTCGGTCTGGTTTTCTTTAGCTATCGGTGTTAGTTACACATTTATACAACCTTGAAATACATGCACGCACGCACGCACGCATGCACACACACACACACACACACACACAGTCAGCCCTCCCTATCTATCTCCATGTGCTATTGTCCCCATCATCTGTAACAGCCTGATGTCCTCAGCATCTCAATAAAGTCATATTATTGTACCCTCATAAACCCTGGAACAGGCCTGTAAATTCACCCAACAGCCACACAGTTGCGTAGTTCCACCGTTCATACACCGGAGGGAAATGCACTGAGAATTCCCCCCTCGATTTTACAGCCGTTACTCATCCGATGCAGCGCCACACGCTTATGGGATGATGAATGACCATCGTGGTCTTGTGTTAGCGAACGCCCCCCTCGCGCGGGACTGTGTTCTGAGTGAGCTAGCGCCTGGTGCGGGGATGTTGCTGGTGTGTAGCGGAATGGTGCTCCCGTGGATAAGTACAACTGTATAACTATTCACCGCTGCTGCTGTCTGAGCCTGCCAGAGTAATGGTACCCTGGGCACTGATGGATGGCCAGAGAGAAAGAGGGGGAGAGAGAGAGAGAGAGAAAGAGGGAGCGAGATGGACAGATAAGGGTGTGATTATCTCAATCACTCACCACTGTCAGTGCAGGACAACAAAAAGAGAGAATGAAAGAGAAACAGGGATGTAAAAGAATAGGCAAAGAGGCGGATTGAGTCAGAGCAGGTGAAGGAGAGGGAGACAGCATTAGAAACCGACTGAGGTACAGAAAAGGGAGAGAGAGAGACAGCGCCCCAAAAAAGCAATTTCCATTCAACCATGCATGCAGATGACTAAACAATGTATCATCTCTGTGCTTACAGAGCATTTGCTACGGAGCATTACTTTACTATACATGTGTTGCATACATAACACGTATTTTCCTGTACAGAAGCAATCGTGGCAGCACAATGCACTATTTCCATTGACCAATTGTGTCATGCATACTAAAACTATAACAGGACAGGGTACATGATTAACCTACTCATATTCCTATAGAGTGGAAGGGCAGAACATTGGAGAGGAAAGGTGTGGCGCCTGTATTGTGGCTCTATCTCCCAGGTGTGCTGTGTGGGGAGACGGAGAGGGAGGGGGTTCCTCTGTCTGTCTGTCCCTAACCAAAGTGCCTGTATTCTGGGTCTCCCTCACGCTTCCTCCACCCCTCCATTGGGACTTCATTCATCCCTCTCTCCTTGCAACTCTAACCTGGCATTCTTGTGTTTCGCTGGAGCACTGTGGAGACAATATTATCTCGGTTGAGAGGGACAATGGGTAATGCTATCCCACCCGTCTCCGCCCGCTTATGGAGAGGTGGCTGAGAGGGGTGAGTGGCGCTTGTGTTACCCACGCAACCATTCACCAGCTGGGGGCATCCCTTTCAGAGGAACGCCCCCCCACCGCCCCAACTCTGCCCACTTACCTGAATAACCCCCCCCCTTCAATCATGGCTGTGGTGGGCAATTGATGGTGCCTGGCTTTAAGCTCAGTTAAGCCCTTTATATGTAATAGATAGTAATGTGTTTCTGTTGTGGACTAAGCTAGTGAGAAGCGTCAAAGTGTCCATTTAGGGTCTCTGAGGGGCTGTTGGGATGTTTGTAGATGTTTACATGCATGCAGTGGTGTGTTGTGGGGTTATGTTAGGGACGACTGCAGGGTCTTAAGTTGCTCTGAGATGCTGTTCCACTGGACGCTTAGAAAGGTCGCTTAAAAATAGGCCCTCCTTAAAGACGCCAATTAAATCCCCCTTAGCCTAAACTTATACCTCTCCCCCTCTCGCCCTCTCACTCTGTCGTTCCTCCACCTGTCTTCCTTCCTTCCCTCTCTTTCCCCCTCTTCCCTCTCTCGCCCTTGTGTACGTGTTAATTGAGTATCAGTGAGGGAAGGGAAACATGCTGTAAGTCTCTCCACACAGGAGGAAATCCATTCTTGGAAGCTTTGACATTCCATTCAAACAACTGCAACCCTCCTCTAACCTCAGTGTGTGTGTGTGTGTGTGTGTGAGAGAGAGAGCTTCCCCCCTGAAATGAAATGTGTGAAACATAACGAAATGTCTCTGTGAGAAAGGTAATACACCGAGTGCACAAAACATTAAGAACACATTCCGAATATTGAGTTGCACCCCCTTTGCCCTCAATTCGTCGGGGCATGGACTCTACAAGGTGTCGAAAGCTTTCCACAGGGCTCCTGGCCCAAGTTGACTCCAATGCTTCCCACAGTTGTGTCAAGTTGGCTGGATGTCCTTTGAGTGGTGGACCATTCTTGATACACACGGGAAACTGTTGAGTGTGAAAAACCCAACAGCGTTGCAGTTCTTGACATACTCAAACCGGTGCGCTTGGCACCTACTACCATACGCCGTTCAAAGGCACTTAAATATTTTGTCTTGCCCATTCACCCTCTGAATGGCACACATACACAATCCATGTCTCAATTGTCTCAAACTTAAAAATCCTTCTTTAATCTATCTCCTCCCCTTCATCTACACTGATTGAAGTGGATTTAACAAGTGACATCAATAAGGGATCATAGCTTTCACCTGGATTCACCTGGTCAGTCTATGTCATGGAAAGAGCATGTTAATGTTTTGTACACTAAAGCTAGAAGGGGTCAAGGGAAGGTTCATAGTCTCTTCACACCTGGAATTCGTCCTTGTAGAACAGTGAAGTATTGAAGTACTGTTTGTGTATGTTTTGGTATGTGTGTGAAGGAGTGTGTTAGAGGGGGGTTCGAAGGGTGAAAAGGTCACGCTCTTACCTTCTTGATAGATAGTTGCAATGAGAGAAGAAGACAGGGGAGATGTTTTTGTATGGTGAGATCAGTTTCTGGGTGAGAGGTGTGAATGTGTGTGTGTGTGTGTGTGTGTGTGTGTCTATGTTGTTTTGGACTGGCCTTTTCTAAATGGAGTGTAGCACTAACAAAGGCGAGGCAGAGCCATCTGTCTGCCAATAATATTTACACTCTCCAAACAAACAGGCTGTCAGACATACCCTGTACCACTGACATGGCCCTAATAGAATGGCTGACACACACATTACTCTTCATAACACCTTTGTGTGTGTTTGTCTGGTGTGTGTGAGGGTGTGTTTGTGTGTGTTTACATGAAAGTCTTTTGTTGTTTTTATGTGAAATTGTGGAAATAGGTGTGTGTGTGTGTGGAAATAGGTGTGCGTGTGTAATGTGTGTCAGTGTGTATGTGCGTGTATGTGACATGAGTGGAACAGGCGTCTGGAGATTGAAGAACATGACATCACTACTCATTGTGTCTTTCTCCCACCATCCACCATGACGATCAATCACTCAGACAAGACACTACACAGTACATCTCTGACTAGCCTCTCTCTCTCTCTCTCTCTCTCTCTCTCTCTCTAGTACTTTGGCAGTCTGTTGGTGATCTTCTGTGTGGAGTTGGCCAGTGGGGTGTGGACGTATGACGAGGTGAGTGCTGCACTACTTTTCTATATGCTATATTTCTCTGCTTTAGCTCTATGCAGCAGCTCTGTGTGTGGTGGCTGTCCTTATAGGCCTGTCTATATTTTGTGCTGTGCTATGAATAAACATGAATGCCAGTCATGTCCGGCTCTACTCAGAGAGCTCGCCTCTTTCTCTGCTTACTGGGGCTACCCAATAAACAACATGGCCAGTGCAGGGCACAGGTCAAAGAGCACAGGGAAATGGGACTGGTGCTATATATGAACAATCAAAAAATCCAACTGAAAGAAATGTCTCCATAAATTCCACAATGTCCCTAAAGTGTCTTTGGGTAAAACCAGGTATAAAACAGACCTATATATGGCCCTCAAAGCCAGTTCCACTGCATTTTTTCATTGTTCCCCTCTAATCAGGGAATGATTTAGACCTTGGACACCAGGTGGGTATAATTAATTATCAGGTAGAACAGAAAACCAGCAGGCTCCAGACCTCATAGGGTAAGAGTTGAATACCCCTGAGATAGGGTATAATTGTGTCCTCCATTCCCCTCCCTCCCCCATTCCCCTCCTCCTCCTGCATCCTCTCTTCCCTCTGCGTGGGGTGTGGATGTTTGAATACAATGGGCCGGGCTCTCTATTACAATGGGCTCTCCCCTACAGGGCCTCCTTCCCCTGGGCCAGGGGCTTTTCTCTCCACCATGAAAGAGCCCACAGTGGCTTTGATGTCCCCTCACAGCAGGTGGGATTCGCTCTGAACGCGCAGGTGTGTGTGTTTGTGTGCGCGGAGCACCTGTTCACTGGCTAGAGCAGTGTGTATGGCAAACTGAGAAAGGTGTGTGTGTGTGTTTGGTACTTGACTACAAGCCTGAGGATGTGTGTGTGTAGCACTAGCACCTGGCCTTTGAGTCCACAGTGCCACCCGCCTCCCTCCTAATCATACCTGCCCTGCCGCAGGGGGTTGTGGGTATTGTAGTCTTTGTGCCTTGTCCTTCATCAGAATCATGCTAAGGCAGCACCAAGGTGATGCACCTGGCCCCAGGGAAATTCCGGGTAACCTGGGTCGGATTATGCTTATCACAATCTCATTACAATACCAGAGGAGAGAGGGATAAAGAGTGAAGGAGAGAGGAAGGAGGAGGGGAGGGAGGCCCAGGGGTGAGTTAGGGGGAGGTTTTATTGGAGAGGAGAGGAGAGGAGAGGAGAGGGGGATGAGTTATGCATGCTAAGTGTGTCAGACTGTGGGTCTGCTGAACAGCTCTGGTCTGGTTCCCCAGAGCCCAGACAGGGGTAATTGTTTAGACAACAAGCCGTTGTCAACCTCAGCAACTACAGACCGGAGTGTTGGAGGCCTGGGAAACACTAGAGGAGAGAGTCAGAAGTTGTGTGTTTGAAAATATTTGGGGCATGGTCAGACGATTGGACTATATAACTAGGCTTGAAACAGAGAGCTGGTAGCTAAATATACACCACTGTGACTGTTGCTCCAATATGGTTTCAGGGCTTTCTGTTGAGTGCCTTGTGACAATAATACATGAGCTGTACATGAAATGTTAATGTAGCTATACTGAATGAAATGGAGTTTAGGGCTGACCCCATTTAGTCGACTGGTCGATGGTTTGGTCAATAGGCTGTTGGTCGACCGAGATTTCTTTAGACGAGCAGTAGCAAAAATAAAATAAAATATAATGGTGTACAAGACACCTGTCTGATTCGCGCCTGTCTGAGTGGACTGATCCATTGTGGAGGCCATGGGGATGGCACAGTCCATCACTCTAAGACGTGCTACTGAAATTGTATATGGTTATATTACGTAGGAACAATGGTGCAACACTAATAAAACGTATATTATTTTATAACAGATGCGCTTTCTCCCGTGTTGGATAGCGGTCGCTGTTCCCGGTTCTGAAACACATCAGTGCGCTGTTGAATTGGTGCCTTATCCTAGACCATGTCGCTATATGCATAGTAGCAAAGTTAACCAGCATATTGGTGTTGAGAACAATGCTGTGAAGGCAGCAGCGGAGTTAGGAGATGAGAAAACAGCCATTGCCTTAATTGTCTAAGAAAAGTGAGGAGAGAGGAAACCCCAACTTAATTAGGTCTATAATCAATAGCCGTTATAATAGGCTTTATAAATCATCCAAATATATCTACAGAAATAAGACAGATCCTGCTTCTCTTGCCTGTTTGAGTGTTTGTGTAATAGCCTACTAATTCTGTGAGCACCAAGCCTCCGTGAGCACCAACCACAACATGTCGGATAAACAATTTCACAAATTCGGCTGTTTTTAATCTTTGCTATGATGTAATAAAAGCTTTATAAATTTTTCCGTTAGATCAGCCTCTCTGGTATTACTTATAATTTATTTAGTGTTGTTTACACTGTTTCAAATTGTCCGATTTTTATTTATTTATTTATAATAATAATGATAACCCTCCTTTTTCTCGATCTCCTTTTTATTGTTATTATTACTATTAGTATTATTATGATCATTATTATAATAATAAGTAATGTCATTATCATTAGTAGGCTTAGTATAGGAACCTTATATAACCACCATCGAGCTGTAGGCCTAAGAGCGCATCCTGTTTAGTCTTAATACCGTAACTTACTTAGGCCTATATTTCAATACTTACTATAGTACTATAGTAAGTATTGAAAGCTATAGTACTGTATACATCAATCATTCATTCGTTCATGTCATCACACAGCATACGAGACATTCATGATTTGAAATGCAATCAAGCATTTTAATTTTAAAATCAAATAACAAAGCGACCCTTGAATAATTTGCGTAAACAATAAATAAACTGTTCCATTTTGGAAATTGGATTCACAAATTAATGTGACTGGTTTTAGTCTTTGCTGTAATAAATGCAAAAACAAAAACAAAAACAAAAAACATTACAACAGACTCTGGTATGCTTATCATTTATTTAGTGTTGTTTACATTGTTCCAAACGGTCAGAGAAATTATATTGTAATCTAACAGCTCCTGTTTGGCACACGTAATATGCTCACAGCGCTTGCTCCTTACCTTATTTTTCTTGATCTGCAGTATTTTCCACAACTAGTCCAATTTATTCCACACATCTCACTTCCCCTTTACCTCCTGAGCAACCAGTAAACATTCCCCTGCTTAGAGTTTATTTGTCACGTCCTCTGCATCCATTTTGCTGTTACGGGGTTCTGAGTTTGTTATAACCAATTTTTGGATGTGATTATGATATGCTATAGGTCATGCAATGCATACAGTGAGGGAAAAAAGTATTTCATCCCCTGCTGATTTTGTACGTTTGCCCACTGACAAAGAAATGATCAGTCTATAATTTTAATGGTAGGATTATTTGAACAGTAAGAGACAGAATAACAACAACAAAAATCCAGAAAAACGCATGTCAAAAATGTTATAAATTGATATGCATTTTAATGAGGGAAATAAGTATTTGACGCCCTCTCTGTTACGGTCCGGCACTGTTGGTCCTGTTCCTGCTGGTTTTCCTTTCCCTTTTTCCCTGTGTGTGTTGTTTGTGTCTGTCTCCCCCTGCTGTGCAGCCCAGTCAGAGGATCTAGGTCAGGGGGCGTGGCCATTCTCTCACAAGATCAGTTACATCCAGCTGCAGCTCATTGTCACCAATCAACCAGCAGTTATCTACCCGGGCTGGACACCTCTCCAGCGCCAGTTCGTTCCTACACTACCTGTGATCTCGTCTGTTCCTGCTGCCTGCCTGCCTGCCATTCCCACGCCGCAACCTGCTCTGTTGTCTGATATCCTCGTCATCCAGCTCTCAGGACTACTGGCTCTCCACCCTACTCAGCTCCTACCCCGGCCTGAAGCTACTCCACCCTGAACTGCTTCTCTCTACCAAAACACGCTGAATAAACTACATCATAATTCACCCTCTTTGTCCGTGTGTCCGTCTCTGCACCTGAGTCCCCACCCCAGCCTAATAGAACGAACTGGCCAAACATGGACTCAGCAGAGATGCCACATGAAACAACGGGTGATGGCGCATAACGCGCCCTCCATTCACAGGGAATGCTATTGGGACAACACGACCAACTCATCCGGACTCTATTGGATAACAACCAGCAGTTGTTGGATCAAGTATCTCATCTCACCTCTCAGGTAGCTAACCTGGTAACACTCACTACCCTTCCTCCTCTGCTTCTCCTCCGCCTGTTCCTCCTACAGTGGCTCCAGGCTCGGCTTCGCTCCTGCCCCTTCGGGAACCCCCTACAACCTCACCCGAACCTTTCACCGGGGACCTGAACAAATGCCGTGGTTTCCTGCTTCAGTGCCGCTTGGTGTTCCAACAGAAGCCCCTGTCTTTCTCCACGGAATCCCTCAAAGGTACATTACGCACTGGGGTTAATGAGGGGCAAAAGCTTTGATTTGGGCAGAAGCGGCTTGTTCTACTCAGCAGATTGCCAGCCTGTCGTTTGACGATTTTTCCTCTCAATTGAAAGTTGTGTTTGATCACCCGACCATGCCGGGACCGCCACAAAGAGACTATTGAAGCTACGACAGGGCACGGGTAGCGTGGCTGAATACGCCATTGATTTTGGACCTTGGCAGCCGATTCCAAGTGGAATGACGAAGCTCTTCAGGGAGCGTTTGTTAACGGTCTAAGTGACACGATTAAGAATGAACTAGCTGTTCGTGATGAGCCTGCTAACCTTCATGTTCTCGTTTCCTTGCTACACGAATAGACAACAGGCTACGGGAGAGGAGACAGGAGAGGGGCGGTCGGGTCCACACCGCAGGCGGCCCTCGCTTTCTGCAGCCCGAGCTACACCACCACTGGACACCGCCCACACACCTCAGCGGATCCCCTCCACGGAACTAGACGAGCCCATGCAGCTGGGCCGTGCTCATCTGTCCCCTGCCGAAAAGGAACGGGCGCATGCGGGCTGGTGAGTGCATGTACTGTGGGGACCGCACTCATTTCCTGGTTAACTGTCCGGTTCGCCCAAAAGACCAAGCTCGCAGGTAAAAGTGGGCGTACTTGCGAGTGCTACACCTGACTCAATGCCCACAGCACCCCGTCTAGTTATCCCAGCTACAGTCCAGTTCAGGAATCTATCTCTCCCACTAGCTGCTCTCATCGACTCTGGTGCTGAGGATAGTTTCCTTGACGTTAACCTGGTCACTCAGGCTGAGATCCCTGTTAAGCCCTGCCTAAGCCTATAACAGTAACCGCTATTGACGGCCATCAGTTTGCCAACATCACCCACCAAACTGTCCCCGCTTTCTCTCATGCTGTCCGGCAATCACAAAGAAACCATCCAGTTTAAAGTAGTCTCCTCCTCGGCCTCCCCCTTATCCTCGGTTTCCCTTGGCTTAGCCTTCACAACCCCCTATATTGACTGGCAAAACCACAAAATACACAGTTGGAGCACTCACTGCCATTCTGTTTGCCTTGGGTCGGCTATTCCGCCCTCGGTCGGCTCCCCTGCTTCCCCTGTCAAAACCCCAGACCTCTCTTCAGTCCCTGAGGAGTACCGGGACCTGGCCGAGGTATTCAGTAAGTCCAAGGCACTTTCATTACCACCTCATAGGCCATACGATTGCGCTATTGAGTTACTGCCTGGAGCCCTTTGCCGTCCAGTCGGCTTTTCAATCTGTCCCGTCCTGAGAGAGAAGCTATGGAAACCTACATAGGCGACTCCCTAACCTCTGGCATCATTCGTCCCTCATCTTCCGCTGTTGGTGCTGGGTTCTTTTTTGTAGAGAAGAAGGACAAAACATTACGCCCCCTGACCTCTCATCAACTCAGCATTTGAACCCCTTCATGGTGCCACTGTGTTTACCAAACTCGACCTACGTAACGCTTACCACCTCGTTAGGATCAGGCAGGGAGACGAATGGAAAACTGGGTTCAATACCCCTCTCGGACACTTTGAATACCTAGTCATGCCATTCGGTCTCACTAACGCCCCAGCAGTGTTTCAGGCCATGGTTAACGATGTGTTGAGAGGGATTTTCTACACCGTTTTGTGTTTGTCTATTTGGATGACATTCTAATATTCTCCCTAAGTCACAGGATGAACACGTCTCCCATGTCCGCATCTGTCCCAACGTTCCCCACGGACCAGAAGCTCCATCCTGTGGCCTTTTTCTCCAGGAGATTGACCCCTGCTGAGAAGAACTACGACGTGGGTAACCGGGAGTTGCTTGCTGTCAAGTTGGCGTTGGAGGAGTGGAGGCACTGGCTAGACGGAGCAGAGCAACCCTTCATAGTCTGGACAGACCACAAGAACCTGGCTTACATCCAGTCGTCCAAGAGGCTGAACTCCCGTCAGGCCAGATGGGCTCTGTTCTTCAGCAGGTTCAAGTTTATTTTAACATATCGTCCTGGCACACGTAATGTCAAGCCTGATGCTCTCTCTCGCCAGTTTACAGACAATGAAGACTCCAGCAATCCTGAATCTGTTCTGCCCGCTTCCTGTTTGGTGGCGGCTGTTCACTGGGAAATCGAGTCCCTCGTCCGATCGGCACAAGAGTTGGAACCTGGACCGGCCGATGGCCCCCGACCTTCTCTATGTTCCCGCAGCCGTGCGGCCGCAAGTGCTCAACTGGATCCACACCTCACGCTTCTCCTGCCACCCTGGTATGAACCGTACACTGTCGCTACTGAAGAGGCACTTTTGGTGGCCATCCGCCGAGGCTGACGTCCGGGAGTACGTGGCGGCCTGTTCCATCTGTGCCCAAAATAAGGCTTCCCACAGGGCTCCTTCGGGCCTGCTGCGGCCTCTCCCAGTCCCGAGTCGTCCTTGGTCTCACGTGGGCTTGGACTTCCGTCACTGGACTTCCTATGTCTGAGGGTAATGACACCATACTCACCATCGTGGACAGATTCTCTAAATCTGCCCATTTTGTTGCATTACCAAAATTACCATCTGCCAGTGAGACAGCCGACCTCTTTGTCCTACATGTATTCCGTCCCCATGGAATACCTGTGGACATAGTGTCCGATAGAGGCCCACAGTTCATTTCTCGGGTATGGAAGGAGTTTTGTTCGGCTCTGGGTGCCTCTGTCAGTCTCTCATCAGGTTTCCATCCCCAGTCCAATGGCCAGACTGAGAGGACCAATCAGGACCTGGAGGCTGCTCTACGCTGTGTGACATCCCAGAACCCGTCCACCTGGGCCAAACATCTCCCGTGGGTCGAATATGCCCACAATTCCTCACCTCATCTGCCACCGGCCTCTCACCATTTGAGGCGGCTTTGGGGTACCAACCGCCATTGTTCCCGTCTCAGGAAAGGGAGTTAGCCGTCCCGTCAGTTCAGGATAACCTCTGCCGCTGCCGCAAGGTGTGGGTGGACACCCGTGAGGCCCTTCTACGGACAGCAGAGCATAACAAGAGGGTGGCGGACAGGCACAGGGTAGTCGCTCCCCAGTTCCAGCCTGGTCAGCGAGTCTGGCTCTCCTCCAGCAACATTCCCCTGCGCACTGACTCCCGTAAGCTGTCGCCCCGGTATTTGGGTCCTTTCGAGATCGACTCCATCATCAACCCTTCGGCTGTTCGGTTGAAGCTTCCCCAGGCCATGAGAGTCCATCCCTACATTTCACGTGTCCCAGCTGAAGCTGGTCTCCTCCAGCCCTTTGTGTCCGCCTGTGGATCCCCTCCGCCACCGCAGAGATTGACGACCATCCAGCCTACACGGTGCGGAGACTGCTGGACGTCCGAAGGCGTGGTAGAGGGCTTCAGTACCTGGTGGACTGGGAGGGATACGGTCCCGAGGAGAGGTCCTGGATTCCCCGACGATTTATACTGGATCCGCAGCTGGTGGCTGACTTCCATAGGGACCACCCTGACAAGCCGGGTGGGTGCCGGGTGGCGTCTCGTTGAGGGGGTACTGTTACGGTCCGGCACTGTTGGTCCTGTTCCTGCTGGTTTTCCTTTCCCTTTTTCCCTGTGTGTGTTGTTTGTGTCTGTCTCCCCTGCTGTGCAGCCCAGTCAGAGGATCTAGGTCAGGGGGCGTGGCCATTCTCTCACAAGATCAGTTACATCCAGCTGCAGCTCATTGTCACCAATCAACCAGCAGTTATCTACCCGGGCTGGACACCTCTCCAGCGCCAGTTCGTTCCTACACTACCTGTGATCTCGTCTGTTCCTGCTGCCTGCCTGCCTGCCATTCCCACGCCGCAACCTGCTCTGTTGTCTGATATCCTCGTCATCCAGCTCTCAGGACTACTGGCTCTCCACCCTACTCAGCTCCTACCCCGGCCTGAAGCTACTCCACCCTGAACTGCTTCTCTCTACCAAAACACGCTGAATAAACTACATCATAATTCACCCTCTTTGTCCGTGTGTCCGTCTCTGCACCTGAGTCCCCCACCCCAGCCTAATACTCTCAATCAGAAAGATTTCTGTCTCCCAGGTGTATTTTATACAGGTAACGAGCTGAGATTAGGAGCACACTCTTAAAGGGAGTGCTCCTAATCTCAGCTTGTTACCTGTATAAAAGACACCTGTCCACAGAAGCAATCAATCAATCAGATTCCAAACTCTCCACCATGGCCAAGACCAAAGAGCTCTCCAAGGATGTCAGGGACAAGATTGTAGACCTACACAAGGCTGGAATGGGCTACAAGACCATCGCCAAGCAGCTTGGTGAGAAGGTGACAACAGTTGGTGCGATTATTCGCAAATGGAAGAAACACAAAAGAACTGTCAATCTCCCTCGGCCTGGGGCTCCATGCAAGATCTCACCTCGTGGAGTTGCAATGATCATGAAAACGGTGAGGAATCAGCCCAGAACTGTACGGGAGGATCTTGTCAATGATCTCAAGGCAGCTGGGACCGTAGTCACCAAGAAAACAATTGGTAACACACTACGCCATGAAGGACTGAAATCCTGCAGGGCCCGCAAGGTCCCCCTGCTCAAGAAAGCACATATACAGAGCCGTCTGAAGTTTGCCAATGAACATCTGAATGATTCAGAGGAGAACTGGGTGAAAGTGTTGTGGTCAGATGAGACCAAAATCGAGCTCTTTGGCAACAATGCAACTCGCTGTGTTTGGAGGAGGAGGAATGCTACCTATGACCCCAAGAACAGCATCCCCACCGTCAAACATGGAGGTGGAAACATTATATTTTGGGGGTGTTTTTCTGCTAAGGGATCAAAGGGACGATGGACGGGGCCATGTACTGTCAAATCTTGGGTGAGAACCTCCTTCCCTCAGCCAGGGCATTGAAAATGGGTCGTGGATGGGTATTCCAGCATGACAATGACCCAAAACACACGGCCAAGGCAACAAAGGAGTGGCTCAAGAAGAAGCACATTAAGGTCCTGGAGTGGCCTAGCAAGTCTCCAGAACTTAATTCCATAGAAAATCTGTGGAGGGAGCTGAAGGTTCGAGTTGGCAAATGTCAGCCTCGAAACCTTAATGACTTGGAGAAGATCTGCAAAGAGGAGTGGAACAAAATCCCTCCTGAGATGTGTGCAAACCTGGTGGCCAACTACAAGAAACGTCTGACCTCTGTGATTGCCAACAAGGGTTTTGCCACCAAGTAATAAGTCATGTTTTGCAGAGGGGTCAAATACTTATTTCCCTCATTAAAATGCAAATCAATTTATAACATTTTCGACATACGTTTTTTCTGGAATTTTTTTGATGTCATTCTGTCTCTCACTGTTCAAATAAACCTACCATTACAATTACAGACTGATCATGTCTTTGTCAGTGGCCAAACGTACAAAATCAGCAGGGGATCAAATACTTTTTTCCCTCACTGTACATGTGTCACATAAAGAGAGCAAGGGTTGAGGGAATAGGGAATGTTTTTCCTAAACACATTAGGGATTTCGATAACAGAACTTTTCAGTCAGAAATGGCTGTAATTATGTTGCAGCTTCAGCAACACGGGCAGCGCGATAAACACTGTTGATGTTATGTTGTGGTCGCTGAAGCAGGGAGGAGAGAGAGTCAACGGGTGCTAGTCACAGTCACTCACTGTCTTTTTTTTTTAACACAGCGCAGCAAGTCTGAGTCTGGCCTGGCACAATCCAATCACTTGCGGTTGGACTCCCTCTAGTCATTTGTGTGGCTTAATTATTTCATCAAACATTGTGCTTAAAGCATCAGACAAGCTCACTGCATATGGTTGATTTGATGAAAACACATAGGATGTGTCTATATATGGAAAAATACACGTTTTAAAATGTCAACCAATCGATTGGTTGAAAGAACAGACGACTCTCGGTCGACCAAGATTGTATTTAGTTGGGGACAGCTCTAATGGAGTTACACTGTTGTGTTCTGTCCAAGCCCTCAGTTCAGAGGTCAGATATGATCAGTCTGAAGTCCAGGATGCCCAACTATGGCCTGCAGCATTACCAGTGGCTAACACACACCTGGAACACCTTCCAGACTGAGGTGAGAGGTCACCATCCCAGAGGTCACACACATCCTACACAAATACATGTAGTGGTTTTATATCATAACCCAAGAGGAACATTTAAATGTGAGAGGTTATGAGTGTGATTTAGTGCGTTGAATATGCAAGACTGCTAGTTATAAAGGGTTATTAATGTATGGACACTTTCTTTGACTGTGTGTTCCCCAGTTTAAGTGCTGTGGGGTCATCTACTTCACTGATTGGCTGGAGATGACAGAGATGGAGTGGCCACCAGACTCCTGCTGCGCCAATCAGTATCCAGGATGTGCTCGCCACGCCCACTACCGTGACCTCAGTGACCTTCACCAAGAGGTGAGTGCCCCCAGGAGTGCCCCAGTGACACTCCGACCTCATAGTAAGTGTTAGGTGGTGGCTTGACCTCTGGTGACCTGTTCACCTACTGACCCTCTGACCCTACCCTGAAAAGTGTTAGGATCATTACGGCTCTCTGTAGCCCCTGTGACGTCATCAGAAAGGGACACACAGGCTTACGGATTCCCATTCACCTACTGAAGAGACAGAAACAATAACAATAAACTTTTTGAAATAGGCTACTGACATTCTGAATGGAGTGGAGATGATTTTCTTGGAGTTGGAGTTTTCCATTTAATACATTCACAACAACCTGTTTCCAATGGTAGGACTATTTGCTGCCTGAAATGACCTGCCGTGTTCAATTGTGGAGAGAAATCCATACAACTCAATTAGAGCCAATCACAGGCTTGATAGCATAGTGTGCCTTCTGGCTGCTGCGGTTGCCAAATTGTTGAGACAGAGTGCAGCTATTACGCCTCATCAAGCCCACCAGGGGACAAGGTATGCTGCTGTCTGGGGCTGAGGGGAACACGCACACAAAGTCTAGTAGGGGGCGAGGTATGCCAAGCAATGCCAACTAGCCTGCCAGTAGGATACAAAGAAAATACAAAGCAAACTTTCACACTAGAGTCTCTCTCTATATCTATCTCTATTTTAATTTCTCTCCTTTCTCTCACACACAAACACGTAGGCAGGCAGGTAGGCAGGCAGGCAGGCAGGCAGGCAGGTAGGTAGGTAGGCAGACAGGCAAACAGGCAGGCAGACAGGTAGGTAGGTAGGTAGGTAGGCAGGCAAACAGGCAGGCAGGCAGGCAGACAGGTAGGTAGGCAGGCAAACAGGCAGGCAGGTAGGTAGGCAGGCAGGCAGGCCGGCAGGCAGGCAGGCAGGCAGGCAGACAGGTATGTAGGGCCGCACACACTCAGTCTTCTATCCCCTAGAGGGAAACACCCTGATCTCTCCATCTACAGTTCAATCACTGTCTTGATCTAACCCCAAACCAACCTCGTCTCCTATCCCATGTCTGACCATCTCCACTTCAGCATGTCTGTCTGCTGTGTTTAGTCAACACTGCTAATCCCCTAGCCTTAGCAACAGTTCCCCTGGCCATAGCAACAGTTCCTCTCCCCATGGTCCAGGCCAAGTGGTGTGGCTCTAGCAGGGTTCTAGCAGGCCCGCTGTGCCTGGTGCAGACTGCCAGGCTGCCATTGTCACCTGGGTGAGAGGTGCTGGGTGAGCAGGCTGTTCCTGCCTGACAAACACACCTGGAGAGAGGGGAGGTTGTGACAGTGGGAAAAGAGAGGGAAATGGGGGTGGGGGAAAGGGAAAGGGGGGAGGAGGTAAAGAAAGAGTCGATACAGGAAAAGGGGGAGAGAGAGGGAGGGCGAGAGAGAGGCTACTAATTGTGTTAAATGTAAACTCTGAGGGGTTCTTATAAATGGGGTGTGTGTGCTGCTACTGCTACGCCTCACTATGTAGAACCAGGCAGAGGGACAAAGAGATGGTGTGTGTGTGTGTGTGTGTGTGTGTGTGTGTGTGTGTGTGTGTGTGTGTGTGTGTGTGTGTGTGTGTGTGTGTGTGTGTAGTGAGGATGAGTCAGTTAGTCAGTCAGTCAGCAGAGGAGGGAGTCAAGGGGAATGTGTGAAGGAGTGGAGGATCCTTTCAATCTCCTGTCTGTTTTCTCTCTCTTTCTTTATACCAGACTCTCTCCCCCACGTTTACTTCCCTTTCTCCACAGGACTTTCCTTTCCTCCCACATTTCTCTCACTCTCTCTCCCACCCCTCTCTCTCTCCCTCTCTCTCTCTCTCTCTCTCTGGCAACAGTAAGGTGTAGAGTAGCTCAGTCTGGTATGTAGCACCACAGAGTGAATATCCCCCAGTCAGGAAGTAATAGACTGGCCTTTCTACACCTCCACTCCTACTCCCTCTCTTTCCACACTTCTCAACCGTCTTCCTCTCTTTCTCGCTCTCTCTCTCCCTCTGTTTCTTTCTCTCCATGTACATGTTATCCTGTCACGCCCTGGCTCTGGGGACTCTTAAATGTTGAGCCAGGGTGTGGATTTTTCCTTGTTTAGTTTTCTAGGTTTGTCGTTCTAGATCGTGTATTTCTATGTTGGCCAGGGTGGTTCCCAATCAGAGACAGCTGTAGCTCGTTGTCTCTGATTGGGAACCATACTTAGGCAGCCTGTTGGCATGTTACGTTGTGGGATCTTGTTCCGAAAGGTTTGTGTTGTAACCTAGGACTTCACGTATCGTTTGGTTTGTTGTTTTGTTTTGTGTGCAGTACGGCAAATAAAATGTACGCTTATCACGCTGCGCCTTGGTCCGCTTCATCTATCGACGAACGTGACATATCCATGTGATAGGATGAGAGAGTGTTTTCATTTTGTTCCTACAGCAGATGTACAGCTCACAGACTCAGTATGGTTGGTCTGCCCCTGGCGAGACAGACAGACTGAAACATTTACACAACGTTAATATTACATGAATGTAACATTAATATAACATGGATCAAACGTATGCCATGTTTCAACATGAAAAAGCTTAAGTTCTCAAAATGACAAGCCCTTATTGTGCTCCTGTGTGTGTGTGTGCGTGTGTGTGTGCGTGTGTGTGTGTGTGTGTGTGTACTACAGGGCTGCGGGCCGAAGATCTACAGTTTCATCCGGGGGACTAAGCAGCTACAGGTGCTGCGTTTCCTGGGTGTGTCTATAGGAGTGGCCCAGATCCTGGCCATGACCCTGACCCTAACCCTGCTCTGGGCCCTCTACTATGACCGCAAGCCCCCCGAGCCCACCCTGCCCGACCCCCACCCAAGAACCGACCCTGGACCTCTAACCATCACTCACGGACCCCCAGGGGAGGCTCGTAAATCGGGTATCACTCGCCCGGCTGAGGCCTGGTCCAATACCGCGACCACGTCTAACGGACATGGACACACCCAGTTTGAGATGGAGAGGCTGTCCTAGTGGGGGGTACACTGTCCACCCCTCTACCCTTCACACCACCCCTCACCCCTACTTCACAGTAGAATCAGGGGATTAGGAAAAAGTGTGAGACTGGATGGGGGGAGAGATGGGGGTTGAGAAAAAGAGGGTAAGAGACATGAGAAAGATTGGGCACAGGTGCAGGAGAGTGAATGCACCTCATGCCCCCCCTCTCTTTTCCTTTAGGACTACATGACAATGATACTGGACGGTGGGACTTTTTAGGACTATTTTGTCACAGATGGGATTGGAAATTGTCACGGAAACGAAAGACCTCTATGTCGAGGCTTGCTCCTGTAGCGTCACCACTATCCGAAAGTGAGAATGGGAGGGAATCGTTTTAGTTTTCCCAACATTCCTCCTCCTCTTTGAGAATGTTTGGGAATATCACCACTAGCACTGACTGGATGAAACCGGTTCACCAATGACTGCTGTAAGGACATGTCAACTCTTCATCTCACTCAAAACACACCGAACCAAGGAAATTTAGTTTATCTGGACATTTGGAAATATCATATGTCTTAATTTCACAGACTTGTTGAAATCCACAAGAACCACTCAGCCATATTAATGAACGTTTGTGCACCAGTCAGAGTGTATTATTGTTGTCTACTATAAATGGAACATGATGTTGGCTATTTATCTCTGGCTCTGTGAGAATAATGCATTTCAGCTCAAAGAATAATCTTTGCATTTGATCATGTTTGCCAAGGAATATTAACATAACCAAGTGTTTGATACAGATATCATTGTCAGCATGACACACTTAGGGACAAAAAATAAAATGTTCTTTAATCTCCACACAGCAGGTATCATACATTTGAAGTGAACATAATTAATTCTGGGAGAACTATGAGAATGATATGTGGGAGAGTATGGTCTTTCATTCTGAAATAACATCCCCTGCTTTCAGTGGAGGCTGCTGAGGGGAGGACAGCTCATAATAATGGCTGGAATGGAGCAAATGGAATGGCATCAAACACATAGAAACCATGTGTTTGATGCCATTCCACAAATTCTGCTCCAGCCATTACCATGAGCCCATCCTCCCCAATTAAGGTGCCACCAACCCCCTGTGCCTGCTTTCCATTGAGAATCCATAGTACTGTATTTATAGCTAGAAGGGCAGTCTGTAAACTGCAGCTTTCATCACCTTATGAATGTTAGAAAATAACCATAAGCTCCTTTAGGGGCACGGGTGAGTATATTTAGTGTTTGCCCTCTATCTGTGTGTCCTCTTGCTGTGTGTCCCCTTGAAGCCCCTCATCAAAGGACACTGGTCATCCATGGCATTCAGCAAGGATACTCCAGAGGTGTCACACGTAAATGCTACTGGACGGACACAGAGACGGAGGGAACTTTGGTCCCAACCTTCCTCGGGGACATAGATGTACCTTCATTGGAGAAGCAAAGGCCCGATCCCAAACTAACCCCTATGTCCCTAACTTTAGGCCCTCATTGACTCCTACCTGATGAACTAAAAGCAGTAGGTAGGAGAAGAAAGGTATCAGCAATATAGCCACTGCTCCACCTAGCCCTCCATGTTGGCAGCATTCTGACAGTTTCATTCATTTCAGATCAGTAAGGATGAACCAGAAAGTGTGTATGGAAGTGGTTATGGGTTGGTTTGGGATGGGATGGGACCAAGGTCTCAGAGGTTATAGATACAGGCAAGGTGGCCAGCGTAGGATTATGGAAGTGTGACCCAATATTGAGTAACAACTTTAACTTAGACATTTTTGATGGAGGGGAAAAAATGCCTATTTCGAAGAAGAGGAGGATGGATGGATGAGCCTACAGTTAAAACCCTGCTGTCTCTCTCTCTCCCTCCCTCCTTCTCCTCCCTCCTTCCCTCGCTCTGTTCGCTGCTTGACAATGTGAAGGATATGATTTATGAAAGAGGAAAAGGCGTGCAGCGCCTCTGTCACAGTGGGTTACAAAAGACATATTGTTTTCTTGCTGGTCGCTGTCTCTGCCCTGTCTGCCTCCTACGTCTGTTCACTTATTCATCCTAGTGGGATACGTCTGTGTGTGTGTGTGTGTGTGTGAGAGAGAAACAGTGTGGTGTACAGACAGTAAGCCTCTTCATTCCTCTTGTCTAGCACATAGATATCAGGCCCAGATCCCTTTCCCTCTGTTCTTAGTCTCTGTCTAATTGAAACAGATCTATGATATTTTGCTCTCTGGATTTAGTTTTGAATAACAGTAGAGAAGTCATGGAGAAAGGACTGTCTCAATCCCACAAGTCTCTTTGGAGACAAGCGGGTCACTGCTTTTGGACACATCCACAGTAGACACAGGGACAGAGGGATACAAACACATACTCTCCCTCTCCTCCCTTTCTCTCTCGGTGTACAGTAAAAGGAGCCAGCGGCAGAAATAAAACCATTAGCTTCTGACCCCTGTGTAAAAATAGCGGGAGCAGAAATAGTCTGTGTGCTGGCATGCTACTTGGGTAAGTCCCGCTTCAGTTTCCCCCTGATGCATGTCATCTGCAATGCACCCTGGGAAGCTGAGGGACCACACATCCTCCTAAAACGTCTCAATTACTAGCTCCCTGATGAGAAATATGCTAATACAGATAGACAAATGTGCGCGCACACACACAGATGTGCACATACACACACACACACACACACACACACAGGCGAAGACAGACAGACACACACACACACAGGCCAACTCCCTTATGAGAAATATGCTAATACATTTACAGTGCAGCGAGAAATGACCCTGGGAGATAGACTCTCTTGCTCCATATTGTATGGCTGAGATTGGACAAGACTGAACCCCCTCACCCCATCATGTCCCCACTCACATCTAAAGGACTATCATTATACAGTGCCTTCAGAAAGTATTAACACCCCTTGTCTTGTTCCACATTTTGTTGTGTTACAAAGTGGGATTAAAATGGATTATATTTTGTCAACGATCTACAGAAAATACCCTGTAATGTCAATTGTGCAACATTGGACTGTGCCATTTGCCATTATTCTTTTCAAAATGATTCAAGCTCTGTCAAATTGGTGTTGATCATTGCTAGACAATCATTTTCAGGTCTTGCCACAGATTTTCAAACAGATTTAAGTCAAAATTGTAACTCGGCAACTCAGGAACATTCATTGTCTTCTTGGTAAGCAACTCCAGTGTAGATTTGGCCTTTTGTTTTAGGTAATTGTCCTGCTGAAAGGTGCATTAATCTCCCAGTGTCTGGTGGAAAGCAGACTGAACCAGGCTTTCCTCTAGGATTTTGCCTGTGCTTAGCTCCATTTTGTTTCTTTTTTATCTTGAAAAACTCCCGAGTCCTTAACGATTACAAGCATACCCATAACCTGATGCAGCCACCACTATGCTTGAAAATATGGAGAGTAGTACTCTGTATTGTGTTGTATTGGATTTGCCCCAAACAAAATACTTTGTATTCAGGACAAAAAGTTAATTACTTTGCAACAGTTTTTGCAGTATTACTTTAGTGCCTTGTTGCAAACAGGATGCATGTTTAGGAATATTTTATTTTATTCTGTACAGGCTTCCTTCTTTTCACTCTGTCAATTAGGTTAGTATTGTGGAGTAACTACAATGTTGTTGATCCATCTTCAGTTTTCTCCTGCAGCCATTAAACTCTGTAACTGTTTTAAAGTCACCATTGGCCTCATTGTGAAATCGCTGAGCGGTTTCCTTCCTCTCCGGCAACTAGTCCATTTTGAATTCAGCTTGTAACACAACAAAATGTGGAAAAAGTCAAGGGGTGTGAATAGTTTCTGAGGGCACTGTACATAGTGTATCAACAGCAACATGTGTTCTTTGGTGCAGAAGTACTTACAGTGGGTATATGAGGGTATACAACATAGCGTATAAGAAGCAATACAGTACATTATATTGGTGCTGCAAAACAGACTGTACATTGACTTTGAAAACATCTAAATGTCAAAAGAATACAACCAGTCTTATAGAAGTATTTTAATAGGACAATGATTTATTCTATTTGCTCATAGACACTGCAACGGACTAAACAATGGAATTGTATTTTTTTAATATCTTTTCAATAATTCATATACAGTATTTTTGTCAACACAAGCTGTAACAGATCAAAAGTAATCATCATATAATCATCCTTTTAATTTCCCCAATTTACATAATCTCATGTACAAGACCTAAGTACTCTCCTTCACCCCTAAAAGTTTTTCACTTAGCCATGGAAACGGAAAGACAGAGGCTGTGTCCCAAATGGAACCCTACTCCCTATATGGTGCACTAGTTTTGACGAGAGCCTTATGTGCCCTGGTCAAAAGTAGTGGACTATATAGGGAATAGTGTGCCATTTGGGACGTAGACAGAGATGACGCCTGTCCTTGTGCAACACTAAACCCAAAGTTCTCCAGCAAATGCATGCATTTTCTCAAGGAATCCCTTTACAAAAATATTAAGCCGGTTCTTAAAATGCGGTGGAGCAGAAGGCTAACTAAAATAAGAAACTAGAACCTTCTGAGGAAATTATTTTTTTTAAACGACTAAACTGTGATGATTTTTACTACACCAAATAACAATTTACAGCACATTTGCACTAGCAACAGTTGTAATTATTTTTTTCTTTTCACATGAACAAAAAAAAGACAGTTATCATAATTGTATCAACATCATTTGATATTTTAAAAAATATGTATTTGTGTTTCTCTATTGCCCACCTCCCATTCCCTCTCCCTCTGATACAAAGCATATCTTTACCAACAAACAAAACAATTGTTGCATATGTCACATCATAGTCAAGCAATGACGGTGGAGTGAACAGGTTTGGGGGTGGGGCGGTGGGAAAGGGGCGGGGGTTGGATTAGGGGGTGTGGCATTCGCTTCAGCAGCCCCAAGAGCCACGTTCAGTCCGCCGACGTCAGTCATCTTAAACTTAAAAGCGGAAATAAAAATATCCATTGTCATCGGAAACGACAAGTTCTCGATAAAACCTCCCGAGATCTCACAGCCGAGAAATAGGATATCGCTAATTCAGCTCGCTGGATTTTAAAGTGTCATTCAATGCATTTGCATTGATTTCGTTGTACTGATTTGGAATGGTTACAGGATTCCGTCCCCGCCAAGTGCTGAGAGTGTTCTAGCTACGATGATAGCTGAGCCCTATCAGTCAAGACAAGATATAATTATCATAGAGCATCAAACCCCATCATCTCAAAAAACACTTTCAGTCAATCATGTTTGGTAGACTGGTACAGGAGCTTTCTTTACACTTTGAATTTCATTTTCCATACATTTCAATTTCCCCCATTTGGTGGTAAAGTATGGAGGCTTGTGTGGTACAAATCAGGATAAAAACAAACTTCATACTGTCTGTAGCAAACCAACATGCACTTCAAATGAACAGAGACCTTCAAAATAAAAGTATAATCACAGTTTTATCCCCATATTCAGAAGAAAATCATCTTTGTATCAAAATGGAATGGACTCAAATATCTGTGTGTGTTCATATAAGACCTCTTCTATTCCCCTCAGTCAATCTGCTTTAGCATGTCCACGCTGCATAAAACAAGACAAAACACAACATTGGAGTTTGGATAAACTCATTGATGTAGCTATAAAAAACTCAATAAACCCTCAATAAAAGAAACAATAAAACCATTTCAAGGTCAGGCATCATGTGGGTGCTGCTTTGAACGATAAACCAGGACAAATCAAGTAGTCAACTCTGGTGGAGAGAGGAGGAGACTTTCAAAATGGCAGCAAAGGTATTCAGTATTCACAATGGCCATTCAGTTAGAGAGGACATGATGGACAGGATGTGTGTGTGTGTGATTCTGAACAAGAGAGGAATAATCATCTCTTTCATACAAGTAGGTACATAAGTAAGTCAGCTCTGAGAGGAAGGGTGAGTGTGATATGCTAGATCACCAATATATACAGCACACACACTGAGGACTCAACCCTTAATGCTAACTTCACACATACACATACAGGTGAGAGCAATGGAGTGATGCACACGCACGCACGCACGCACACACACACACACACACACACACACACACACACACACACACACACACACACACACACACACACACACACACACACACACACACACACACACACACACACACACACACACACACACACACACAGTAGCCCTCCCTATTTGTCTTACTCTGCTTGTGGGGACCAAACAATTGATTCCCATTCAAAATCCTATTTTCCCTAACCCCTAACCCTGAACCTAACCCTAACCCTTAACCCTTAACTCTAACCTTAACACTGACTTGCAATATACAGACAGAGCAGAAAGTTGCAATAGGCCCATGCAACCCAAGGTTTGATACCAGCACAAACATAAATCCTCTTAAACTTACCCTAACCTGAACCCTAAACCTAACCCTAATTGTAACCCTAACCCTAAACCTAACCCTTAAGCCTAAAATAGCATTTTAGAAAATTCAGCACATGAAATAAGTCCTGACTTTTCAAAAATGTTATTGTTTCCCTACCTTGTCAGGCCATTCTGGTGAGTTATTAGGACATTGGGGTCCTGATAAGGTAGGAAAACATGTACACTCACACCCACACACACTTTCCAGGACTTTTTGGGGAGTAAAAATATATGGCAATTCAAAATTCTATTTCCCCAAAACCCTAAACCTAACCCTTAACCAGAGTATGTGAGCGGAGTTGAGCAGTCGGAAATCCCACTCATTGCTCATGGAGCGGTGCGCAACCACTCCCCTAAAAACTGCTCCTCGCTCACAGGAAGAAAAACTGCTGTTCCAAATTCGCTCCATTCATTAAAATAACAATTTAACCAACACTCATACATTTTTGTGACTATCTGGACCTACCATTTGGTTTTGAAGTATTGAAACCAAACCGTATGATTTGAATGAAAAGTTGTATAATAATCATGAAAAGGTGATTGTAAGAAGCGCTCATCATTTCAAATAGGCTACATGTCATATTAAACAGCATATAAACCAGTGTTGTGTTCGAGACCACCTAAAGCGAGACCGATTCAAGACCAAGACTGGAAGGGGGGTGAGACCGAGTCAAGACCGAGACCGGGATGGGGACAAGGGGTCCGAGATCTAGTCAAGACCGAGACCAGAAAAATGAGAGTCCAATTCAAGACCATGATTGCAATTTTGTCAAATCACCACAATAACAAGAGTTTAAAATGTCCAGTATTTCTGTGTTCATATTTCAGAACAACATATGGATTCTTTAGACATTCAAAATAGTGAAGAAATGCATGCTGACCGAAATTAGAGCCACTCTACCAATATTACTAACCCAAACACAGTGGGGAACAATGGGCCTCCTACACCTTCAGAAAAGGGCTAAGGGTTTATAAAATAATGATTGTAATAATATATTATTTTCAATGATGTTCTGATTTAATCTCTTTAGATTTTGTTGGAAAGGAAAGTGTTAACACTGAAGAGAGAAAAAATATCCAATCAGTATTTTTAACTCCTTTTTCTCCCCAATTTCGAATATGTCTCATCGCTGCAACGGGCGGCGAAGGTTGAGTCATGCGTCCTCCGAAACATGACCCGCCAAACTGCGCTTCTTAACACCCGCCCGCTTAAACCGGAAGCCAGCCGCACCAATGTGTCGGAGGAAACACCATTCAACTGACGACCGAGGTCAGCCTGCAGGCGCCCAGCCCGCCACAAGGAGTCGCTAGAGCACAATGAGCCAAGTAAAGCCCCCTGGCCAAACCCTCCCCTAACCCGGACGACACTGGGCCAATTGTGCGCTGCCCTATGGGACTCCCGATCACGGCTGGTTGTGACAGCCTGGAATCGAACCCGGGTCTGTAGTTATGCCTCTGTCTTAGACCGCTGCGCCACTCGGGAGGCCCAAGCCAATCAGGATTTCCTTTGCTGGTCTCTGGGGAGATAAATCTAGCTTGCTAAGTCAGCCATTGGCTAGGCCATCAGAAGCTAGATAAAGGCATCTGCCATTCAACTGTAGTAGGGCAACATTTTGGAGTGACAGTGGAATTAACTAATCGCATTTTGACTTAATGGGTGGGACCATTTTTCCAAAACTTATGGAAACTTCGGCCTTCTTGAAGGCCAACAGGACACTGCGCAATAGCGAGCACACTCAGAAAAGAGTGCTCTTAATTTGGAGTAGATAGCCAGAGTGAATTTGCGAACGCAAGAGATATGCTAATTGGATAACAGTCGTTCAAGTTCTTGCTAGCTGACCAAATGACACCTGCATCTCTAGCTGTGTATAGCCATCGAAAAACGATATGAGGGGAAAAAGTAACTCACCCACTCCTCCAATGGCATGACATCCTCCTAGCACCTAGCTAGCTGGCTAGCTAGCTATCTAGCTAACGTTAGGCTCTGTGTTTTTAACTTGCTACATAAATAGATACGCTAGCCTATTAGCCACGTTATGACTGACTTGTGATCATTGCCCTTGCTAGATTGATTGTATTGACATTCCCAGACTTAGTTACATTCATCCGTTTTTGTCCAGTTTATTGTTTCTTTGAAACTGAAACAGTGCATCCCGAATTGAGGGAGCAAACAATCTACCAGGCCAACTGTGATTTACAACCTGATAGCAATATTTTTTAGATTACCAAGAAATGTTTTGGTGAATTTTATTAATCATGCATTGAACTGCATCCATCTATTCTGCCAACAATGCCTTAGTGTACCTCATGGAACATTGAGTCAAATAGAAACTATTTTAAAAACCTCTTATGAAGTTGCTTTTGTAGCATAGATATTTTTGACTGATATTATGATTGTCTGTTTGTTTCATATCTGAAAAGTAGTTAAAACGCTGTCAGTTCCATGTTAAACTTTAGGTCACCGGTTACTTTGTGTGCTAAACGTGAAATGTTTTTTGCAATGGGAAGTAATAGTTGTACATTTTGATTGGGAAATGCTTAATGGTTGTGTTTTTGTATTTTTATGATTGAGATCTACTGGCTTATTATGTCAGAGTTTATGGACTGCTTATCCTTTATCATCATGCTGTGTGTGACTGCTGTCTTTCCATTGGCCCTATGAAGTGGTGTAGGGGTGCATGGAGAAGTGGGTATACTCAAATTTTGCCTAAAAGTTCCCAAACGACCCACCCAGCGAAGGAAAGGCACCCTGTGTGAAAAATCCTATGTTATCCTATGTTTTTTTAATGAGTTTTTCTATAGATTTTTCAGATTTTCACTCTCAAAATCACACCTTTTTTTAATAGAAAAAATACAAAAATGTGATGGTCTAAGTCCACAACAATGCTTAAACCACATCAATCTGATTGGGTGGGAATGTCAGGGCCTGGCTCCCCAGTGGTTGGTCCTCTGTCCATCCAGGCCCATCTATGTCTACGCCCCTGATGTGAGCAGCACATTATGACAATAATGATTGCAAATATTGCGCATCACAAATAGCTTACTAACATTTTCAATACCTGATTTGCATACCCATTGTTGCCTTAGTTAGCATTTAATGGTTGAGGGTTTAAATGTCTTTCCTACCCTACCGGCTACCGATGTCATTATTCTGTGAGCGCTCCATGCCAAAACCAGTTGAGAACTGCACACTTGCCTGCAGATAATATTCCGCTGAAACTAGGCTATGTGTTCTGTGCGCATTTTAATATATTTCAAGTGCTTTGCGATTGAGTAGGCTACTTTGTGCATGATTTCTCTATTGTACTACATAATTGATAAGTCGTATACCTCCACTACACTACTTTGATACGCATCAGTAGGTATTAAGAAGTGAGTATACGCAATGCCCAATTAAGAAAAGTCGGTATATGGCTTATACCTGCGTATAGCCTCCACTACACCACCGGCCCTTTGTGTTTTACAAAAGTGCACTCTCCTACATGAGTGCGCTGGTATTACGGTTGCAGTCCTTTCAGAATCACGAACCTGTCACATACTGAAGGCCTATAGGTTCGCCACTGCAAACATGTCTACAATAGATATAAAGGCTATATAAATTTGGCCCGGCGAAGCGGTTTTATGCGCTGACTGAATGGAAGCTGATAATTATGATTTATTTTTACTCCGCTGGTCAAGACCCTAGTACAAACGTATCCGACACCAAGACAAGACCGAGACACTTATTATTTGGTCTCGATGCCGGTCACACTGATATAAACACTCTAAATAGGTCAGAAGCCAGACAGGGAGCCTAAGAAGGAACGGAAATGAATTACTCAGGCTATATTATTTCTATTATTTCAAGGCTATAGCCTACAAAGAAATACATTGTGAAGCATTTGCGAGTGCGACACACTAGGCTGGTAGGGAGTCAGGGACATTAAGCGCTCAGCATTTAAACAACATTTAATTGTATTAAATCATTATAGTCTATAAATTGCGCATATAGGCTGTGACTTACTTAGAAATAAATACAAATTAAACGAAACATGCCTTATTAGGCTTATTAGTGCCTTTGAATTCATTTTTTTTTTTTTTTTTAGAAACACCAGTTTAGCCAGAGTATATGTGGCATCAGGCTCATTCGATGGTGCCTGGATAGCAGGCCAGAAGCGGAGAATATCCTCTCGGTGCTTGCAGAGCAACTGGGGATGCTAAACACCCGTTTGGCCAGTCTTGCCAGGCTGGGCAGGGATGCAGAGCAGTGGTGGGAAAAGTACCCAATTGTCATACTTAAGTAAAAGTAAAGATACCTTCATAGAAAATGACTGAAGTAAAAATGAAAGTCACCCAGTAAAATACTACTTGAGTAAATGTCTAAAAGTATTTGGTTTAAAATATACTTAAGTATCAAAAGTTAATGTAATTGCTAAAATATACTTAAGTATCAAAAGTAAAAGTATAAATCGTTTAAAATTCCTTATATTAAGTAAACCAGATGGCATACTTTTCTTGTTTTTTAAATGTAAGGATAGCCAGGGGCACACTCCAACATTCAGACATAATTTACAAACGAAGCATTTGTGTTTAGTGAGTCCTCCAGATCAGAGGCAGTAGGGATGACCAGGGATGTTCTCTTGATAAGTGTGTGAATTGGACCATTTTTCTGTCCTGCTAAGCATTCAAAATGTAACGAGTACTTTTGGGTGTCAGGGAAAATGTATGGAGTAAAAGGTACATTATTTTCTTTAGGAATGTAGTGAAGTAAAAGTAAAAGTTGACAAAAAATGTAATAGTAAAGTAAAGTGCAGATACCCCAAAAAACGACTTAAGTGCTTTACACCACTGATGCAGAGTTATTTTTTTTATAGGTAGGGCTAAAGGTTTTTTGGCTAAATAACCCAATGAAAACAGAAAGCTCCTTGAAAGTTGGAATATGACAGGCCTATTGGGACAAAATCAATTATGGCCTATTGTATAGATGATAGAACAAAAATGAAGGACACTTTTAAGAGATCAGATTTTTTTGTGTATAAATACTTTGCTACAATGACACACTTAGTTATCTACCCACCTCGTTCCTTCCTTTTAGCATGTGCTGGTAGTAAGTACACCATCATGCTTTCGGGATATGTGTCTTTTCAGATTCCACAATGATTCCTTAGTTGTGGACACTACATCACCGCACTCCCTCGCTTGCTCTTGGTCGTCATCTTTGTAAGTCAGCTTGATTTTGCACCTGTGTGTTTTATCAGTTTCTTTATGAAAATATTTAGCGAACTCCATGACAGTAGCTAAAGCAAGGGGCTATAGCAGCACACAAGTAGACTAAACATGCATGCTGGGCCGGGCATGCCCTGAGCTCGTGAAGTAAGCGCTACTGGAGCGAAATTGGAGTGGGCGAGAAGGACGCCAGCCTTTGGGAATCTAGCTCCGCGCTCTAGTCAAATTGGGCACTCTCTGCTCCTCGCTCCTCTCCAGCTCCGCTCCACTCACATACTCTGCCCTTAACCTGACCTTAACCCTAAACTTAACCCCAAACTTCTAACCGTAAACCTTAACTCCTAACCCTAAACTTAACCTTAAACTTAACCCTAACCCCAAACCATAAACCTAACCCATAAGCCTAAAATTGGATTTGAACTAATTCAGTCCTGACTTTTCAAACATTTTCTTGTTTTCCTACCTTGTCAGGACATTCTGGTGACTTTTCAGGAAATTCTGGTCCTGATAAGGTAGGAAAATATGTACACACACAAACATGCACACACAGTGCACACACCCCCTTGCTCTCCTTTTTGTCAAAATATTTGAAATGTATTTTTCTTTTCTCTCCTACATCACACATTTCAGAACTTGGCAATTATACATCTCCTCTAGTCAAACTCACGGCCTTAACAAACAATAAAAACCCAAACAAATTTCACCCCCCATTTCAGTTTTAAGACATCACATTTAAAGACACACAATATTGAAAAAATAGTAATGGTAAGTTTTCCATTAAAGAGTGTTTTGAAGGAGTAGCTGCAGTTAGTTAGTTATCCAGTTGGCTAAAAGCTCTCCATTGGTGTGTCCGTTGCTAGACGCTAACTCAGTCGCCACGGCATCGCAGTCTCTCCCCCACCAAAGAATCCAAGGCGGAGCTTTGTGTTGCAGCTTTACACTGCAACGTTATTTCACCACAAGAGCAGACTTGTAGTAGCTACGTGTAGGAAAACAAAAAGGGTCCTGCAGCCTTAGTTTGTCTAAACTGTACCCCCAACTACTACACCTCCCCCTTACCCCTTTCCCCCCCTGCAAACACCGTTCTCTGATTGGAGCAGGGAAGGGTCTCTCTTCTCTATCTCTCTCTCTCTCACTCTCTCCGTCTTAGGGTTGCCATGGTGATGGTGGTGGTGGTGGTGGGGGCGAGGGGCCTAGAGAGCAGACACCCTGACGATGTTGGCCTGGGAGTAGTCTGGGGAGGAGGCGGAGCCGTCGTCCTCGGGCGTGGTGTTGGGCGGCGTGGGCAGTGTGATGACGGCCGCCGTGATGTAGGGCTGCTTGCAGTTCAGAGGCACCGTCTCTTCGAACTTAGCATTCAGACTGGAGCGACTGGAGATAGAGAGAGAGGGGGGAGAGAGAGAGGGGAAGAGAGAGAGAGAGAGAGGGGAGTGAGAGGGGGGGAGAGGGAGAGAGAGGGGGAGAGAGAGAGAGAGAGAGGGGGGAGATAGAGAGAGAGGGGGGAGAGAGGGGGGAGAGAGAGGGGGGAGAGAGAGAGGGGAGAGAGAGAGAGAGAGAGAGGGGAGTGAGAGGGGGGAGAGAGAGGGGAGAGAGAGAGAGATGGGGGAGAGAGAGGGGGGAGAGAGAGAGAGGGGAGAGAGAAAAGGTGGAAAATGGAGAAAATAGGGGATGACAAAGAGGAAGGCAGTGAAGTACAGAAAGAGATGGAGAAAATAAGTCAGATATATAGAAGTAGAAGAAGAAGAAGAAGTAGAAGAAGAAGAAGTAGAAGACGAAGAAGAATAAGTATATTGGTGAAAAAGACAGGCATAGAGAGAAAGAGAGGACGGCCAGCCAGAGAAAAAGTGGTCCAGTGTTTAGTAACACAGAGAGAGAAGACAGCTGTCCATTCCATGGCCAGGGTTCCCAGACCAGACCAGTCGGACCACACATACACGGACACCATGCCACAGTTGGACATAGCCAGCATACCAACACACTGATTCACCATGGGAAGAGACTGGGAAGAGACTGGCACAGTGTGTGTGTGTGTGTGTATGAGTCCCGCTGCCATAGAAACCACTATGAATGCATATTTGTGTGTATATTATGTGGTCCATGAATATGTGTGTGTGTGCGTGTGTTTGTGTGTGTGTGTACCTGTTGTCGATCGGTCCTTCTTTCTAATCGTTAATGTGTGTATGTGTTTGTATACCGTTTAGTTTAGTTGATTAGGATCCCCATTAGCTACTGCACATGCAGCAGCTACTCTTCTTGGGGTCCACATAAAACGTACAAATACATGACAAAGTACAGAACAGTTATAGACAAGAACATTAAATACAAATAAATAAATACATAAATTAAATAAATAAATAATAAGAGTTATATATTGGAAAAGAAACCAAGAGTTTTAGATGTATTTAAGACCCCTTTATTGTTAATTACCCATTCTGATACTGACTGTAAAACATTGCTAAGAGTCTCAGTGAGCTCACTCGCTGTAGGTGCTGATGTGTAGCTTGTGCAATCATCAGCTTACATAGTCATTTTAGCTTCTTGTAAAACAAATGGGAAATCATTTGTAAAAATAGAGAAGACACTGTTTGTGTGTGTGTACACTGCATGTATGTATGTACCTGTTAGTGATGGGTCTCTCTCTGATGTGGATGGTGCTAAGCTCCTGGATGCTGTTCCTATGCCCTCCAGTCATGTTGGAGTTGGGCACGTTGAAGCTCTTCCTCTTGTTGCGTCGCGAGCAGCACGACAGGCCTTGGGAGGAGGAGCCAGAGGAGAGGGAGGGGGAGCAAGGTGGGTGCTTCCCCATGGAAACCTCCAGCAGGCTGGTCTCAAACGTTTGCTCATCCACAAACTCATGATTCTGAGAGAGAGGGGAGGATGGAGAGAGAAAGAGAGAGAGAGAGAGAGATAGAGAGCCCACACATGTTACTTTTGAGGACAAGGATCGAGCCAAAACAAAAGTGCAGACTACGGCATACATATTAGGAGTTTTGCCTGAAATCTGACGACTTCCTAATATGGATACCGTACTATACTCTTAATTAATGGCTTCTGCTCCTTCATGAACATAGACAGATAACAGCAGTGGATACGTCTCCTATTCTCCACCACAGTCATTTCTAAAGCATTGTTCTTACCGTGGTCTTCTCCAGGCAGTGCAATAGGTGATTGTGGTGTGTATCGAACATGGGGTTGGCCTTGCACACCAGCGCCTGGCCTGCTGCCTTTGACGCCTTTTGAGCACAAAAACAAAGATGGACGCATGTTAACACTTTAAACAGACTAGAAAACATGTTCCTCCACGGGGTAGATAGGGGACCAACCAACCAGAGTAGGAGACAGAGAGGGACAGGGCTAATGTTCTTACAACGTTATTGCAACCTTCTGCTATAGCACAGGAACATCATGATAACGTTAGGGTCTGTCCATCTCCATTGATCTCCCCCTCCAAGCTCAGTATCCTCCAATGATTTGTGATGAATCACTCAATGGTTCAAACTCAGCCTTTCAACAACTACAAAAGCATTTCAACACAAGACGTCTGTAGTTGATGTGTATACTGGTAGGCCTATGTGTCCTGATGTTTGTGTCTGTCTTTCTGGTTTTCTGTTGGCCTCATTTGACCCACGAGAGCCATCGTAGCCTTTCCATACCGGGCCGGATTCAATGTGACTCAGATGAATGGACCAAGGATCATGTCTATAAAATCCTATTCTTCGGACATGTGGAATTTGGAACTCAGAACTTGGAACTTGTGTGGGACACCGTCCTCCAGTAAGCTTCACTGTGTCACTTTGACTCCGACCCGCATGTGGCGTCGGTCGCTGGCTGATGACATGCATCTAATTCTTCCATGTGATGGTGATCCATGACGCGTTCTGATGATGTCATATCCATAGCCATGCCAAACCGTGGGCAATCCAAAATGCATGTGAGAACAAAATAAACACATGGAAATGAAATAGTAGAAGAAGAAGATGAAGAAGAAGAAAATCAAGAGCAGAGAAGTAGAGATGAGGGTGGTTGCAGACAGACCCGTTTCACCAGTCGAGGGTGGTGGGAGGACGTTCTCTTCCCCTCACCCCCACCTTGGGGCCAAGCCTCATGGATTGGGTGCACTGACACCGGTGAGGGGCGCTAGTATGAGCCGCAACCATCCACCCCCAGGTCCAGTAGTTGGCACCAGAGCTCCAATGCAGTCTTGGTGGGGGTGAGAGATGGTGGTAGTGAGTCGAGGGTGAATAGTGACGTTAGAGGTGAGACGCCATGGAAGCCGCAACAGCTCTGAATGAGAGAGAGGGGAAGGGGGTATCCCCTTGCCCCCATCTCCCCATCCCCCAATCTGGGTTTCGGCATGCACTAACCCGGCATCTCACAGACCCCCCCAAAATATTTTTAAAAAGTGACAAAAGTTTAAATCAAAAGAACACCACCCGGAGTATCCACGGTTACCTCGTCGATGAGGTCACTCAGCAGCTCGTTGCGTTTATACAGCAAATAAGTGTTAGTCCCTCCACTCTTCCTCGCGGCAATTCTAGCAAGCTTGGTTTTCTGTTTGTGAACAAAACCACACATGCATTTAGCCTGCCACTGAATGTCTGTGTGTGTGTGTGAGCGAGTGTATGTGAATGTGTGAGAGTGTGAGTGTAAAAAACATAAAACCATAGCACCTCTACCCACCTCTAGAAACAGCAGTGAAAGAAAATAAAGATGTCCCCCAGTTATAGATGTACATTCCAGGCCTGTAAATCCTGTCTGACAGTGGCTAGATGTAAACCTTGTATTGCAGCTGTATTCATCCAAGGCCACTCTCTTTAATGGTGAATGTTGATGAATTAAAGAACTTGGTATCCACTATGCACAGACAGGCACATACATGCACCAGCACAGCCAGAGGAACACACAGCTAGGTTCAGTAACACACACAAGCTATCCCTCTATCTCTGTCTAACATCCATGTTTCCAGTCAAACCCCAGAGCTCAGTCATCATCCCTCCTAAATGTAAAAAACAGATTGTTGTTCTTGGGAGGGAGCTACTTACTGGACGCTCAACAGGGGCTAGAGTTATCTTCCTTCTCTCCCTCTCCCCCCCTCTCTCTCTCTCATTCTTTCCTTCCCTCTCTCCCACCATTCTCTCTCGCTCCTTTTCTTTCCCCCCTTTCCTCGTCTTTCTCTTTCTCTTTCTCTTTCTCTCTCTCTCTCTCTGTCTCTCTCTCTCTCTCTCTCTCTCTCTCTCTCTCTCTCTCTCTCTCTCTCTCTCTCTCTCTCTCTCTCTCTCTCTCTCTCTCTCTCTCTCTCTCTCTCTCTCTCTCCCTCCCTCCTGTGTGGATTTAGCGTTCTAATTTAAAGTCCTACTCCAGTCTCCTTTTCACCTCATTTAACACCTGATTTACTTAACAAAAGGCACATCTCAATAAGTGGTCCAGGTAAGTCATGACACGCAGTTGTGTCTAGAAAACAGTATTTTGCTCAAAACACATTTTTTTTTACCCTTTAGTGTGTGTACTTTCACTGTATTCATGCTTGGGATATCATTTTTCAACAGGAAAAGTAATAAAATCACTGGAGGACGTCTTTAAGAGTGAGGGAGTAACCATGAATTATCATGTAATATGATATGTGTACGTGTGTAGCCCACTCCTTCGCACATAGAGACGTCTCTAATTATTGATGTGGAAGTTTGGGGTGGTCCCGTATGACCCAATACGGAAGCACACACACAGACACACAACCACACACTATCCCACATACACACTGAGTTTGTATACACACACAAACACAGAAGCCTGGTAATCTTCCATGTGGTCTCCAATACCTTTTATGTGTGTACCCCAACAACTCACTCTCTGCTGTTTCCATCTCTGCTGGAGTGAGTGGACAGTATGTATGTGTGCATAGCAGCATGTTTGCGAGTTCCATTCCATTCTCAGACACACACAGACATGGCTTACTGCGAGAGTGATTTTCTTCCCTAGGACCATGCCACAACCACATTCAGCTCTGTTGGACCCTTCCAGGTCAGGGTTTATAACCTTTATGGCCCAGGGCTATGGTGTCACGGGGGTGTGAGTGTGGGTGGGACATTGTTGGGTACCTTTTGGGCGCGTCTCTTGTCTGCCCGCTGGCTCTGGTGGTAAATGCGGCTGAAGTTGGACACGATGACGGGCACAGGCAGGGCGATGACCAACACACCGCTCAGAGAACAGACAGAACCAACGATCTTCCCCACAATGGTCTTAGGAACCATGTCTCCATATCTGGAGAGAGAGAGAGAGAGAGAGAGAGAGAGAGAGAGAGAGAGAGAGAGAGAGAGAGAGAGAGAGAGAGAGAGAGAGAGAGAGCGAGAGAGAGAGAGAGAGAGGGAGAGAGAGATATTAGGACTTAAGGGTGGGGGTTTTATGCACATCCAAAGTGATGATTGGAGCTGGACAATAGTTATTCAATTAATAGAAAATAAGGGAATGTCTTCGCGGGCAGCAAAACAGTGAGCATATAGGACCCATCTTCAACCAGAAAACCAACACACTTCCTCAACCTAGAATGTGTCATTTTAGAGAACATTCAACCATTTTTCAGGAGGCAATTGTCTTGTCATTGATTACAATGGGTAAACCCAGATACAGTACACTATATAACCACTAGATGGCACTAGAGAGCCATTGAGCACCCACCCCTGGCCTGCACATTATCCATGATGGAAGATCCAGTAGATATTAGATGTTATGATTATGGTTTATTTATGACTTATTTTATGTTTGCTGTAGTGCTGGGCTATAATGCATTACCCCGTGGTAAATACGTTTAGGAAATTTCAAAGCGGAAAACTTCTGAAAAGGAAGAACCCAGTTCATTTCAAAGTCCAAAATGACAGAAAATGCCAGGCACAAACCTGTCTTCCCCCCTCTTTAAAAACATTATTGGACACCTCCATGTTCTGCCTTTCCCTTCTACCTTCCCTTCTACCTTCCCTTCTACCTTCCCTTCACTCATCCACCCTATTTTTCCCATTCACTACATTCCCATCGTTAGACACAGGGACTCCCGAGGGGGAACACAAAGTACCTGAGTGTTTCTTTTGGAAGTGCCAGAATGTTCTTTAGAGCGAGCCTAATGACAGAGTAGCACAGTCACAAACCAACAGAGAGCCTCTAAACCATCTGTAGACTAGCAGGGATAAAGCTATATCGTAGCACTGAGAGTGTTTTACTCTTTCTCACCCCAGAGCTGTTAGAATGTGCTTATTCAGGGTTTTGGGTGGTTTTGGGTGGTTTTGGACTCTGGCCTGCACTCACACATGCTAACTAACTAACATGCACATACAGACACACACGCCCATACACGCACACACACACACACACACACACACACACACACACACACACACACACACACACACACACACACACACACACACACACACACACACACACACACACACACACACACACACACACACACACACCCTGCATGGCCTCCAGATGCCCTCTCTGTCAGTAAATGGGGTTCCAGTTGTCTCAGGGGTTTCAGTAAATCCCACCACTGTCTGTCCGCCCTCTGCTCAGTGAGTCAGCCCGCCGATTTACAACCACGGCAACCCCTGAAACCATGGACACACCCTCACAGACGGGCCTGGAGAGATTGACAACATGATGACAACACACAGAGAGATTCCTGTCTGATGAGTGATGTCATCACTGCACGACCCTGAGGGTCAGTGTCGAGCTGCTTTGGATATGAGTTTGAATATGAGTTTGTATGAGCAGTATATGAGCTCAGTGTGGTTAGAGCCCTCCATTGGATATGACTAAGAATGAGTTAATGTCCCACCTCCTTTAGGTATGACAACGAGTTTATAGTAGGCCTACTCCCCCTGTAGATACAAGGTGGAATTTATGATATCCTTACTTTAGATATACAGTGAGAGAAAAAAGTATTTGATCCCCTGCTGATTTTGTACGTTTGCGCACTGGGAATAACAACAAAAAAAATCCAGAAAAACACATGTCAAAAATGTTATAAATTGATTTGCATTTTAATGAGGGAAATAAGTATTTGACCCCTCTGCAAAAATTACTTAGTACTTAGTGGCAAAACCCTTGTTGGCAATCACAGAGGTCAGACGTTTCTTGTAGTTGGCCACCAGGTTTGCACACATCTCAGGAGGGATTTTGTCCCACTCCTCTTTGCAGATCTTCTCCAAGTCATTAAGGTTTCGAGGCTGACGTTTGGCAACTCGAACCTTCAGCTCCCTCCACAGATTTTCTATGGGATTAAGGTCTGGAGACTGGCTAGGCCACTCCAGGACCTTAATGTGCTTCTTCTTGAGCCACTCCTTTGTTGTCTTGGCCGTGTGTTTTGGGTCATTGTTATGCTGGAATACCCATCCACGACCCATTTTCAATGCCCTGGCTGAGGGAAGGAGGTTCTCAGCCAAGATTTGACAGTACATGGCCCCGTCCATCGTCCCTTTGATGCGGTGAAGTTGTCCTGTCCCCTTAGCAGAAAAACACCCCCAAAGCATAATGTTTCCACCTCCATGTTTGACAGTGGGGATGGTGTTCTTGGGGTCATAGGCAGCATTCCTCCTCCTCCAAACACGGCGAGTTGAGTTGATGCCAAAGAGCTCGATTTTGGTCTCATCTGACCACAACACTTTCCCCCAGTTCCCCCTGTAATTGTCATCATAGGTACACGTCAACTATGACAGACAAATTGAGAAAAAAATTCCAGAAAATCACATTGTAGGATTTTTTAATGAATTTATTTGCTAAATTATGGTGGAAAATGAGTATTTGGTCACCTACAAATAAGCAAGATTTCTGGCTCTCACAGACCTGTAACTTCTTCTTTAAGAGGCTCCTCTGTCCTCCACTCGTTACCTGTATTAATGGCACCTGTTTGAAGTTGTTATCAGTATAAAAGACACCTGTCCACAACCTCAAACAGTCACACTCCAAACTCCACTATGGCCAAGACCAAAGAGCTGTCAAAGGACACAAGAAACAAAATTGTAGACCTGCACCAGGCTGGGAAGACTGAATCTGCAATAGGTAAGCAGCTTGGTTTGAAGAAATCAACTGTGGGAGCAATTATTAGGAAATAGAAGACATACAAGACCACTGATAATCTCCCTCGATCTGGTGCTCCACGCAAGATCTCACCCCGTGGGTCAAAATGATCACAAGAACGGTGAGCAAAAATCCCAGAACCACACGGGGGGGACCTAGTGAATGACCTGCAGAGAGCTGGGACCAAAGTAACAAAGCCTACCATCAGTAACACACTACGCCGCCAGGGACTCAAATCCTGCAGTGTGTCCCCCTGCTTAAGCCAGTACATGTCCAGGCCCATCTGAAGTTTGCTAGAGTGCATTTGGATGATCCAGAAGAGGATTGGGAGAATGTCATATGGTCAGATGAAACCAAAATAGTAAGAACTCAACTCGTCGTGTTTGGAGGACAAAGAATGCTGAGTTGCATCCAAAGAACACCATACCTACTGTGAAGCATGGGGGTTAAAACATCATGCTTTGGGGCTGTTTCTCTGCAAAGGGACCAGGACGACTGATCCGTGTAAAGGAAAGAATGAATGGGGCCATGTATCGTGAGATTTTGAGTGAAAACCTCCGTCCATCAGCAAGGGCATTGAAGATTAAACGTGGCTGGGTCTTTCAGCATGACAATGATCCCAAACACACCGCCCGGGCAACGAAGGAGTGGCTTCGTAAGAAGCATTTCAAAGTCCTGGAGTGGCCTAGCCAGTCTCCAGATCTCAACCCCATAGAAAATCTTTGGAGGGAGTTGAAAGTCTGTGTTGCCCAGCGACAGCCCCAAAACATCCCTGCTCTAGAGGAGATCTGCATGGAGGAATGGGCCAAAATACCAGCAACAGTGTGTGAAAACCTTGTGAAGACTTACAGAAAACGTTTGACCTGTGCCATTGCCAACAAAGGGTATATAACAAAGTATTGAGAAACTTTTGTTATTGACCAAATACTTATTTTCCACCATAATTTGCAAATAAATTCATTAAAAATCCTACAATGTGATTTTCTGGATTTTTTCTTCTAATTTTGTCTGTTATAGTTGACGTGTACCTATGATGAAAATTACAGGCCTCTCTCATCTTTTTAAGTGAGAGAACTTGCACAATTGGTGTTTGACTAAATACTTTTTTTCCCCACTGTATACAGGTAACAAGCTGAGATTAGGAGCACTCCCTTTAAGAGTGTGCTCCTAATCTCAGCTCGTTACCTGTATAACAGACACCTGGGAGCCAGAAATCTTTCTGATTTCCCTCATTTCCCTTATTAAAATGCATCTGGCTATGAGTTTTAGATATGAGTCTGGCTATGAGTTTTAGATATGAGTCTGGCTATGAGTTTTAGATATGAGTCTGGCTATAGGTTTTAGATATGTGTCTGGCCATGAGTTTTAGATATGAGTCTGGCTATGAGTTTTAGATATGAGTCTGGCTATTAGTTTTAGGTATGAGTCTGGTATGAGTTTTAGATATGATTCTGGCTATGAGCTTTAGATCTGAGTTAGAGTATGAATTTTAGATCTGAATTAGAGTATGAGTTTTAGATCTGAGTTAGAGTATGAGTCTGGCTATGAGTTTCAGATATGAGTTAGAGAATGAGTATGGGTATGAGTTTTTGATATGAGAATGGCTATGAATTTTAGATATGAGCATGGATATGAGTTAGTTTTTTATATGAGTATGTGTAATTGGGTATATGGTATGAGTTTTAGATATGAGTTCTAGTACAAGTGGGGCAATGTATCTCCTTGTGACTAATTTAATTACTAAGATGAGCTGCAGGGCTCATCTACTCAGCACATGAAAGAATGTACCATAATTATACACACACAAAGGAGTCAAATTCTCCCATTACATTACTGTAATTAACCATGAAGAGAGAGAGAGAGAGAGGAATGGAAAGAGAGAGAGAAAGGGGATACCTAGTCAGTTGCACAACTGTATGCATTCAACCGAAATGTGTCTTCCACATTTAACTCAACCCCTCTGAATCAGAGAGGTGCGGAGGGCTGCCTTAATCGACGTCATCGGCGCCCGGGGAGCAGTTGTTGTTTGGGGTTAACTGCCTTGCTCAAGGCATTAGGGCTGATTTTCCACCTTGCCGGCTCAGGGATTCGAACCAGCAACCTTTTGGTTACTGGCCCAACGCTAGAGAGGGAGAGCGAGATGAAGAGGGATGGAAAGAGAAGGGGAGAGATTGAGAGAGAGAGGGGAGAGGGATGGATATACATATATACAGCTGTGGAAAAAATTAAGAGATCACTGCAAATCTTTCTTAAATCAGCATCTCTACATGTATGACAGCCATTCCATTCCAGTGTATGTTGAATTCCAACACAGGCACACCTCATTCTACTGAATTAGGTACTGATTAGGTGATCACCTGAACCAAATCTTATTTAACGAGGACAAGTATAAAAACCACTGCTGTGGTCATCACTATCCTCTTGCAGTAAGACCAGCTGGATGGCAAAAACAGTGCTAATAGTACCTCAAAAGTAATATTAATCAAAAAATAACTATTGACCATGCCAAAAGAGTTGAAAAGGAAAGTTTTGCGTGAGGAAAAGAAGGGTTCAATTCTGGCTTTACTGGCAGAGGGATAGAGTGAGTGTCAGGTTGCTTCCATCCTTAAAATTTCAAAGACGGCGGTTCATAAGAACAAGGTCAAGCAGCAGACATTGGGGACAACAAAGCTACAGACCGGCAGAGTGCGAAAACGACTCTTTACTGACCGGGATGACCGCCAACTCATTCAAATGTCACTCAACAACCGTAGGATGACATCAAGTGACCTACAAAAAGAATGGCAAACGGCAGCTGGAGTGAAATGCACGGCGAGGATGGTTTGAAACAGGCTCCTAGGGGCAGGGCTAAAGTCGTGCAAAGCTAGAAAAAAGCCCATCATCAATGAGAAGCAAAGAAGAGCCAGGCTGAGGTTTGCAAAAGACCATAAGGATTGGACCGTAGAGGACTGGAGTAAGGTCATCTAATGGTTAGACGTAGACCTGGAGAGGCCTACAAGCCACAATGTCCCGCACCCACTGTGAAATTTGGTGGAGGATCGGTGATGATTTGGGGGTGCTTCAGCAAGGCTGGAATCGGGCAGATTTGTCTTTGTGAAGGACGCATGAATCAAGCCACGTACAAGGTTGTCCTGGAAGAAGACTTGCTTCCTTTTGCTCTGACATTGTTCCCCAACTCCGAAGGTTGGTTTTTCCAGCAGGACAATGCGCCATGCCACACAGCCAGGTCAATCAAGGTTTGGATGGAGGACCACCAGATCAAGACCCTGTCATGGCCAGCCCAATCTCCAGACCTGAACCCCATTGAAAACTTCTGGAATGTGATCAAGAGTAAGGTGGATGGTCACTAGCCATCAAACAAAGCCGAGCTGCTTGAATTTTTGCGCCAGGAGTGGCATAAAGTCACCCAACATCAATGTGAAAGACTGGTGGAGAGCATGCCAAGACGCATGAAAGCAGTGATTGAAAATCAGGGTTATTCCACCAAATATTGATTTCTGAACTCTTCCTAAGTTAAAACATTAGTATTGTCTTGTTTAAAAATGAACATGAACTTATTTTCTTTGCATTATTCGAGGTCTGACAACACTGCATCTTTTTTGTTATTTTAACCAGTGGTCATTTTCTGCAAATAAATGCTCTAAATGAAAATATGTTTATTTGGGAGAAATGTTCTCAGTAGTTTATAGAATAAAACAAAAATGTTATTTTTACCCAAACACATACCTATAAATAGTAAAACCAGAGAAACTGATACATTTGCAGTGGTCTCTTACTTTTTTCCAGTGCTGTTGTCATGGATTCAGCCGAGGCTGCTCCTCCTCCTTGCTCGGGCAGGCTTCGGCGTTCGTCGTCCCCGGAGTACTAGCTGCTGCCGATCGATGTTTCGGTGTTTGTCTTGTTTAGTCTTTATTGTGTACACCTGGTTCCCATTATGTTTGATTGTGTTCCCTTTAATACCCTCTGTGTCTCATTGTATATTGTGCGTTATTGTTTTGGTCTTTGCGGCAGTTGCCCTTGTGTGCGGGTTTTGTTATTTTCCCTCGCTGTTTGAGGTTGCCAGTGTACTTTGTTTTGTTGCACTGAATCTAGTAAAAGTTCTGCCAGTAGTTCGGTGTCCTGCTCTTGACTTCGCCTACCGCATACACGTCGCCTTGACAGCTGTATATATATATATAGAGAGAGAGGGAGAGAGAAAGAGCGAGAGAGAGAGACTGGAGGGCAGAAGATGTCCCTCCTGTCAAGGTGCCACAGTTGTCTTTGACAACCAGAACAGACTGCAGTAGCAGTGTCCTTCCCTTCCCTCCTCCTTCTCTCACCCCTCCATCTCTCTTCCTCCCGTGTCTGTACTAAGGTAGCATCCCTCCTGTTCTCTGGCAGCTTGCCATGCCTTTATAAGGAGCACTTTAGGATTTGTCCTATTTGTCCTATCCTTACCCACACAATGTATTCTTTAGAGAGACCTCAACCACTTCAGAACACTACAAAACATGTTCTTTATAAAGACCTCCACCACTCCAGAACACTCCACAACATGTTCTTTATAAAGACCTCCACCACTCCAGATCACTCCACAACATCTTCTTTATAAAGACCTCCACCACTCCAGAACACTCCACAACATCTTCTTTATAAAGACCTCCACCACTCCAGAACACTACAAAAACAACAGAGGACATGGTCATTATCAGAGCCAGACAAAGGCCCCTGCCTAAGGTCTAATATGGGCTAATTAGATTTGTATCCATTCTGAATGTGTATCAGCCGCCCACTCTTTGAGAACATAGCTTTGTACATAATGAATGACTAATGCTTGATTAGCTGCTTACAATGAGGCCCCGCTCCCCGCTTCTCTGCTTCTCTGCTCCTAAGCTCAATGGATGAATCAGATAGGTTCGATATATCAGTGCTGTGTGTGTGAGTGTGTTGGCTCTAATCTCTACCCTCTCTCTGTTCCCTGTCTCTCTCTGCTCTGTGTCCGCCGCAATTCAATATGACAGTGTGCCAATTAACCCTGTGACCCCGGCGATTTTAACGACAGCGCGGTGACAAGTGGACAGGCAGATGGGCGGACAGACGGCCACGCTAACACAGGGGCGACGGATCAGCGCTGCTCTGCTCGCCGCGCCAGAGAGGACAGGCTCTAGCCCTTTACCGTTTTCAACCAACAAAAGCTGTTTACTGACTTAGAGGACAGAGGAGAGAGGATTAGAGGAAAGGAAAAAGGGTTGACAAGGGGGAGGGGACTGGATGGGCTGTGTACGTGGTGGTGCTTTAATGAGGGAAACACACAGGAAAACAGAGAAAGGTGACCACACTCTAGTGAAGGCCACTGTCACATTGAGTATGACTCAGAGAAGATAGAGGTAAAGTGTATGGAATTAGAAGAGGTGGACTAATGAGCACCTATGCACGCACGCACACGCACGCACACACACACACACACACACACACACACACACACACACACACACACACACACACACACACACACACACACACATACACAGAGGCAAGGTCAAGAGTAATCTCATTCCATTTCCCTGAATGGTGGGTAGAGGGTGCAGCTCAAGGTTCAGGGCGGAGACGACGCAGATCGCTCACTGACACTAAATTTGCCTGTCACCTTGACGACCGCACCCCCATTACCCACCAATCAGGAGAGGAGACAGATCATCAAAATATGCCCAATAACGCCCCTAAGAGCTCTCTGAACTAAGACTAGATAGCGACTCAAAGGTTAGCTCCTTGTCTCTACAAGTATGGAGTGAGAGAGAGAGAGAAAGAGAGAGAGGGAACAGTCGAAAGCTGAAGTCAAGAGAGGAAGACAAAAACACTTCCTGCATGGACTAATCCTAGAGCTCAAGTCTAATACCTACCACATCAACGCCTCCACAACACTACCCACAACTCTCATCCTCTCCTCTCCCCAACCTCTCTCTTCATCTCCTCTCATCTCCCCAATCACTCTCTTCCCCTCTCCTCTCCACTTGTATGTTTCATGGTCACTCCTCTCCTCCCTCTACTTTTCCCCTCTCTACTTTGTACAAAACGATAGCAGGAGATTTGGGGGCATGTAACAGTGGGAGGATTATTCTACTCTATTTTGTGTGAAAGGCTAATCTAATCCTTCCACTGTTTAATGCAGCTGCACGCTGTTTGAATCTCTTATAGCTGTTTTTATTTTACGTCTGACCAGTGCAGAACCTTGGCTGACCCACACGTTTTCAGCTCCATCTTTTCCCACTGATCGTCGTACAGTTAAGAGTCTACAGTCAGGTAATAGGAGTGGTGTTGGAGTGTTTGAAGATGAAGCTGTATTGAGAGAGAGAGAGAGAGAGAGGGAGAGATGGAATGGCCTTAACGATGATAGCCCGCTAACGATTATAGCCCTAACGATGAGAGCCCTAACGATGATAGCCCTATTCAAAGCATGCTCAGTCAGAAAGAGTTCAGGCCCAGAAAAATGACCGTTGCATTTAAATAATTACACTTAGATACACTGGCACTCAGTCTCTCTCTTTTTCTCCCTCTCAGTCTTTCTCTCTCTGCTTTCTCTTGCTGTTTTTACGGAAGTGGGTGATGGGCTTACTTAATACAAAGGAGAGAGAAAAGTTAAGAAACATGACTGCAAGAACAACTCACCCGGGAGTCAGATGTTAACAGTGTAGTGAGATCTGTGACAGCCAGAGAGAGTGCGTCGGCTTAACCCAGTGGTCAGGGAGAGAAAAAAAAATTGGGGGGTCGTCTTTTTGCACAAAATCTGGTAGGTTTTATTGGGCAACCAAGCTACTGCAAAATGTAGTTAAATTACTAGTTGAATTACATGCAGTGCAACTACTCCCCAACACTGAGTAAAACGGAGGTAGGCCAACTATGGTGACGGGTAAAAAGAAAAGCAGAAGGATAAAGAGACAGACAGACAGACAACCTATGGACAGACAAGGAGACATGGTGGGTCCCTGGGCTATGAGGTAAAGTGCTGACCGGTATCTGTCAGTGTCACTGCCCCTGTCACTGCCCCTACTCTCCTGTTTGCGCTGACAGAGCACACACACACTTACGCACACCTGTCTCTGGAGACCTGGCCGGTCAATACAGTGTGTGTGTGTGTGTGTGTGTGTGCGCGTGCGTGTGGTCAAACATTAAGATCTCCCTTAGATGTATTCAGAAAGGAACCTCAGTGTCCTTGCCGATCTAAAAGTCAACATAACCTTTCTCTCTGAACCAAAGACAGGGCTGTAAATGACGACCATATCAGTCCATGTATTAAAACTCTCCGCATCCCCCACAGAATTCTATGGAGGACAAATGCCTTACAAAGCCAATAAACACTAGAATAGAAGTCAGTGAGTAGAATGTTAGTCTTAGTTCACAGTGACAGCACAATGGCAGTTACTATCCGCTCAGTTAGAAAGAACAAAGAATCAGCTCCGTGTGACACGGCACACACACACACACACACACACACACACACACACACACACACACCCTGCCGAGGAGGTGCTAAAATGCACATACACCACAAATGTCCATTCCCCTTCATTTGCTGCTCTATCAGATATGCTCTCTAGTACTGCAGTGTCTCTACATAATAACAGTACTGTGTCTCCATAATATACAGAGATGATAGTAGGCCTAGTCATTGTGTTTGGGAAGCCAGAGGGAGTCGTAACACAGAGACATTACCTATGCAGCAGA